>NC_084742.1:60546656-60651656 GCF_033978785.1 Entelurus aequoreus | reverse complement strand
CGTAATGTAATGACGCTGGTGTCGTTAGCATTAGCTAATATGCTAACATGTGTGTGTGTTAGTATTATTAACTTACAATAGCATTCTTTTAATTTTGTAAAATCACCAGTTATTGAGTCTGCTTAGCTGATTGAAGAGTTAGCTTGCACAGCCAGTGGGTCCATGACCAAGACTTCTGTTTTGTTTGATCAGCCGTTTTACTGCCGTGCTACAGACACGGTTTGGAAACAATTAAGGTATGTTCATAAACATTTACAGAATATTTCTGTGTAAATAACTCATTCCACAATGTATATATCTGCCACTTATAGTCCGGTGTGGCTAATATACGGAAAATATGTTTTTCTTCTAAAATTTAGTGGGTGTGGCCAACGTTCCCGCTAAGGTGCGCGCCTGTGCAATTGCGCACTGCTCAAGCGTCCTCTGCGCACGGCAAATCTATGCCACGCACAAAATCAAATAAAAAAATAAGCGCATAACAACTTTCGACACACGGACACGACAGAGAAAACAGTTTTCGTCATCATTGTTCAAATATTGTAACGCCTGTCGAGACGCTTTGAGGACATGAATTCCATCCATCACTTTACTGAGCAAAACTCTTTATTGTCGGCCATAAACACATCACCAAAACATTAGTAAAAAAAAAGATATCTAGCAAAAGTGGTCATTTTCTGCAGTACAAACCAGACCAAAAGCAACTTTGTTATATCAACAGCAGCCGCTCGCTCTTTCTCACTTGTGCCAACACATGCACATATGGCACTTAGCCAGTGATGCGTTTACAGACACACAAAAAGTGGGACAACTCCAACACCACACATAAAGTGTCATTCCAGGTCGTTACACTATGATTTACCAATCAAATGTGTGCTTATTCTAGTGTCATTTATTAGGAATCTTCATTTATAAATATTAGTCATGAAATGCTGTTAGTATATTAAATAAATACTAATAAAAATATAGGAAGTTGCAGGAATGTACACATGATCCTCTGCTTACATCTCATTGTGCAACATGTGGATGTTTTCATGGGAACTAAATGCAATGTCTGAAAGGGCTACAAATTATTTCCAAAGCAGGACCTCAACCCAGACAAACAATACAAGTACACAGTTCATGAAAAACAATATTTGTTGTTATTGTCATTGTAAGTGGGCCTAAACAATTATATTAGAAATGGAAATGACTGCTGTCATTTGATTCTAATAATAAGAGAATGTTGTCTGTCTATCTGTGTTGGCCCTGCGATGAGCTGGGGACTTGTCCAGGGTGTACGCCGCCTTCTGCCCGAATGCAGCTGAGATAGGCTCCAGCGACCCAGAAAGGGACAAGCGGTATAAAATGGATGGATGGATGGAGATGTAACTTGTTATTTAGTCAGGTTTGGGACAGGTGTGCTGCTGGTGTAGCCACAGTGTGCACGTCTGATGTTGCTCACATGGCCTCCACTCAATGCTCAGGGACTTTTTGCGTTTGCTCACACACATGAACAATTAGAGGGAACATTGGGTGTGGCTTATATATATAGGTGTGCTCTGTAGTCCGTAAAAATAGGGTACACTGCTTCCCTGTAACAGCTTGGTAGACTGGAGAAAGCTACTGTACACTGGGTGTATTTATAAATGAGTGCTTGGGGTCAATGAGATGGGATTTGTGTGAAAAAACCAGCATGAATGGCCGGGTGTTTCCCCACGTACTAGTTTGTTCTCCGCAGAAAAAAACTCTGCCGATCTCTAGTCATGAATGCTGAACATGCGGGGAGGTTCCAGTTAACAACGTGGGTCTGGCCCAACCCCCCGAGTGTGTCATCTGACTTGCTCCTTGGCCTTGCTTCATTTAGCCTTTAGAAAGACATCTGCCCACTTGTTTTGGAAGGATGACTGGCAGCAGAATGGCCAAGAGAAACATGCCAGAAGAACATTTGACCGGAATATTAATAATAAGAAAATATCACATGGAGAATTGTGGCGGTGGAGACAAAAGCCCAGCATTTCAGTTCCAGCACTTTTTGTTTCCATCCGAGTGTCACATGGAAGGTCCTTGCCCTTGAGCAATCCTTGGAGGCTCAGGGTGGCTGTCTTGGTTCTTCTTTGAAAAGAACTGCTTCAAAACCATTTGGATGGTATACTGGCTGGAAGTACGGATAGTACCGTGCTTGTTGTTGCCACGGTCAAGGGGGATTCTCCTCTCTTCTGACTTACACGCTAAATACTCGTGATAAAGAGAAAGTGTCAGATCATAAGGTTCATGCCATATCAATATATGGACATGTAATTAGTATCAATGCAAAATGTGTTCCATAACTTTTGTTTCTCACCCTAATTGAGTTCAGTGTTTTGCAACCTTGCAACCAAGGCGCATTTTTTTCCTTGAAAAAATCCGTAGGCACACCACCAGCAGAAATCATTAAAAAACGAAACTCAGTTGACAGTAAAACGTCGTTGTTGGATATGACTTTAAAGCATCACTATAGCTCTTGTCTCAAAGTAGGTGTACTGTCACCACCTGTCACATCACACCCTGACTTAGTTGGACTTTTTTGCTGTTTTCCTGTGCGTAGTGTTTTACTTCTTGTCTAGCGCTCCTATTTTGGTGGCTTTTTCTCTTTTTTTGGTATTTTCCTGTAGCAGTTTCATGTCTTCATTTGAGCGATATTTCCCGCATCTACTTTGTTTTAGCAATCAAGAATATTTCACTTGTTTTTATCCTTCTTTGTGGGGACATTGTTGATTGTCATGTCATGTTCGGATGTACTTTGTCTTTGCTCCACAGTAAGTCTTTGCTGTCGTCCAGCATTCTGTTTTTGTTTACTTTGTAGCCAGTTAAGTTTTAGCTTCGTTTTGCATAGCCTTCCCTAAGCTTCAATGCCTTTTCTTAGCGGCACCTTTTGTTTATTTTTGGTTCATTTGTTAAATACATTTTTACCTACACGCTGCCTGATCATGATAAACCATGTTCCCGACATCTACAAAGCAATTAGCTACCTGCTGCCACCTACTGATATGGAAGAGTATTACACGGTTACTCTGCCGAGTTCTAGACAGCACCGACACTCAACAACGGCACATTTGCGGATTATAATTACTGGTTTGCTAAACATATTTATAACCCAATTAGGTGAAATGACATCATCTCCCACGGCACACCAGACTGTATCTCATGAAAAACCCTGCTTTAGAGCACAGCCGAGTACGAAACCTGCAGAAGACACTTCTCAGGCTTCTCAGTTTACATTGGCTCACTATTTTGTTACACTTGAAGCATTGCTCACATCTTCCTTATTTTAAGAGCTCATTGTTAAGTGTTGAATGTGATTTGGCTATTTTGTTGACATTGTTGACATGTTTGTGCTGACATTTCCTTTCTGCTGTGACAGCGGAGGCATTATAATCACAGCAAAGTTACATTTCAAATACAAATGTTTATATTTCATGTATTTTTCTCCTGCTCCACATTTTCCCTAGGTCATAAAAATATCGATATTCAGCGATCTAAAACACTGACATCGTGATCGTTGTCAGCTGTATAGCCCGTGCGTGCGGATGTGGACGCCTCTAAATGTTGTGTTGGGCAGTTATTTTTGGACAGTGGGCTATTTGTGAGGTCACAGATTGGCGGACGTACAAACCCCGTTTCCATATGAGTTGGGAAATTGTGTTAGATGTAAATATAAACGGAATACAATGATTTGCAAATCCTTTTCAACCCATATTCAGTTGAATATGCTACAAAGACAACATATTTGATGTTCAAACTCATAAACTTTTTTTTTTTTTGCAAATAATAATTAACTTAGAATTTCATGGCTGCAACACGTGCCAAAATAGTTGGGAAAGGGCATGTTCACCACTGTGTTACATGGCCTTTCCTTTTAACAACACTCAGTAAAGGTTTGGGAACTGAGGAGACACATTTTTGAAGCTTCTCAGGTGGAATTCTTTCCCATTCTTGCTTGATGTACAGCTTAAGTTGTTCAACAGTCCGGGGGTCTCCCTTGTGCTATTTTAGGCTTCATAATGCACCACACATTTTCAATGTCTGGACTACAGGCAGGCCAGTCTAGTACCCGCACTCTTTTACTATGAAGCCACGTTGATGTAACACGTGGCTTGGCATTGTCTTGCTGAAATAAGCAGGGGCGTCCATGGTAACGTTGCTTGGATGGCAACATATGTTGCTCCAAAACCTGTATGTACCTTTCAGCATTAATGGTGCCTTCACAGATGTGTAAGTTACCCATGTCTTGGGCACTAATACACCCCCATACCATCACACAGGCTGGCTTTTACACTTTGCGCCTAGAACAATCCGGATGGTTCTTTTCCTCTTTGGTCCGGAGGACACGACGTCCACAGTTTCCAAAAACCACAGAACACTTTTCCACTTTGTATCAGTCCATCTTAGATGAGCTCAGGCCCAGCGAAGCGCTTCTGGGTGTTGTTGATAAACGGTTTTCGCCTTGCATAGGAGAGTTTTAACTTGCACTTACAGATGTAGCGACCAACTGTAGTTACTGACAGTGGGTTTCTGAAGTGTTCCTGAGCCCATGTGGTGATATCCTTTACACACTGATGTGGCTTGTTGATGCAGTACAGCCTGAGGGATGGAAGGTCACGGGCTTAGCTGCTTACGTGCAGTGATTTCTCCAGATTCTCTGAACCCTTTGATGATATTACGGAGCGTAGATGGTGAAATCCCTAAATTCCTTGCAATAGCTGCTTGAGAAAGGTTTTTCTTAAACTGTTCAACAATTTGCTCAGGCATTTGTTGACAAAGTGGTGACCCTCGCCCCATCCTTGTTTGTGAATGACTGAGCATTTCATGGAATCTACTTTTATACCCAATCATGGCACCCACCTGTTCCCAATTTGCCTGTTCACCTGTGGGACGTTCCAAATAAGTGTTTGATGAGCATTCCTCAACTTTATCAGTATTTATTGCCACCTTTCCCAACTTCTTTGGCACGTGTTGCTGGCATCAAATTCTAAAGTTAATGATTATTTGCAAAAAAAATTTTTTTTATCAGTTTGAACATCAAATATGTTGTCTTTGTAGCATATTCAACTGAATATGGCTTGAAAAGGATTTGCAAATCATTGTATTCCGTTTATATTTACATCTAACACAATTTCCCAACTCATATGGAAACGGGGTTTGTACTATTGTGTCACGCCCTCTGCCAGGCCCCTCCTTTCTGTTCTCATCCGCTTGCATCGAGTGTTCTGTTTGACGCCACAGAAAGAAACGTGAACAACTCTGATTGGCCAACATGTCTGTCACTCCAAAAATAAATACTGTACATGTCAGCCTCTGGCGGTTATTTACCGCACTCATGACAACTTCTATTTCTATGGATCATGCAGGCTGCTGTACTGTACTAGCCACTTCTCAAAGCCCTAAAACTTCTCATATATCTGACCTTTTGTGTACGTGAGGAATTCTCTCGTCCCCCCCGAGGCTGCAGATACTTCTTCTTGCCCATACCTGCCAGCCGAGTCCTTGACAGTATGTACACAAGTCGGGAGAAGTTGTCTGCTAATAATGCAGGCATCAGTGCCACGCTATGAGAGCGTGACCAACGTGCGTGTTGGAATAGAAACAGGAAAGTTGTAACGCACACACAATTTGCACAATAGGAACTTGCCCATACTCAAGTTCTGAAACTTGCCTGAAGTCAAAACGGTTCTGAATCTTCTTTCAAAGAAGCCTGACATGGTAGAAGCATGAATCAGAAGTATCATAACTAGGTGCTATGTGTTTACAAATGTAATTATAACAATTGTCTTTGGGGGTTTTTACCCGCAACACGCAAATAAGCGTGAGCTCCACCCTTGTAGGATGGGAAGAAGCCTTGAGGGATCCACGTACGACAAATTATTATCTTGCAATAACTTGTCAGATTCTGTAAACCAACGCACGGGAAGGAAAAGTGCCCAAATGATCAAACACAGACTTTGGAGCATTGCACTCATGAATATTTGATTATTGGCCTGTGATGTTGTTATGCTGAGCGACAGCTCAACAAATACTTCAGCAAAGAAAAACTATAACTGAAACTAATCAGATAAGAAAGCGTGCACACACACGCACACACACACACACCCACACACACCCACCCACCCACTCACACACACACACACTAGTTATCATTTGGAATGGGGACCACGTTTTTGATCATCACTGTTAGAATAATTGCTTCTAAATGATCACAAAAGCTTTGTATTACATTGAGTTCCTGGCAGGGGGATGGGAGCTGTCTTTGGGGCCTACCAGGAGGAAGGCTCGTAAAACTCCACTGTGACTTCGAAGCGGACAGATGGCAGGATCTGCCCAATTTCCAGACAAACTCTTTTTGAACTATTTTATGGAACTCTTTTTGAACTATTTTACGACCTCTTCTTTTGAACTGTTCGGTAACCAAAGGCAACGCTGTTTACGACCCACTTCCCTCTGGAAGCAGTTGGGGTCAGGTGGGGGGAGAAAGTGTAGGACAATTATAGAATCGATTATAGAAAATTGATACTTTATTTACAAGAAATAAACGGATTCATGCAGATAGTTGTAAAATGTGGCTGACCGCAGCGAGCCACCTCACTCAGAGATCCGACCAGCTCCTTTATTATCAGGCACTTATATTCCAGTTTTGCAAACATTTCCATTCAGTTAATAAATGTCAGAATTATTTGAACTGAATTGTTTTCTTTGAAGTTGCAAGTGATAAACACTTATTTAGTGAGACGAAAAGAAATATAAAACTGCATCAATATACTTAAATTAAAGATGCATCAATAATTGATTTTTAATCAAATTGTTGCTCCTGAATCGTAATCAAACTGAATCAGGAGGTGCGCAAATATTCCCACCTCTAAGATATATATATATATATATATATATATATATATATATATATATATATATATATATATATATATATATATATATATATATATATATATATATATATATATATATGTGTGTGTATATATATAGATTAGGGCTGCGAATCCTTGGGTGTCCCATGATTCGATTCAATATCGATTTTTGGGGTCACTATTCGATTCTGAATCGATTTTTTTCGATTCAACGCGATTCGATTGAAAAGGATTGTCTATTCATTCAATACATAGGATTTCAGCAGGATCTACCCCAGTCTGCTGACATGCAAGCAGAGTAGTAGATTTTTGTAAAAAGCTTTTATAATTGTAAAGGACAATGTTTTATCAACTAATTGCAAAAATGTACATTTGTTTGAACTATTAAATGAAGCAAAAATATGACTTATTTTATCTTTGTGAAAATATTGGACACAGTGTGTTGTCAAGCTTATGAGATGCGATGCAAGTGTAAGCCACTGTGACACTATTGTTCTTTTTTATAAATGTCTAATGATAATGTCAATGAGGGATTTTTAATCACTGCTATGTTGAAATTGTAACTAATATTGATACTGTTGTTGCTAATATTCATTTTTGTTTCACTACTTTTGGTTTGTTCTGTGTGGTGTTTGTGTCTCCTCTCAATTGCTCTGTTTATTGCACTTCTGAGTGTTGCTGGCTCGGCTTTGCTTTTGGAATTGGATTGCATTGTTATGGTATTGCTGTGTATTGTTTTGTTGGATTGATTCATTAAAAAAATAAATAAAATGAATATACATTTTTAAAAAATAAATAAAAAATAATCGATTTTTTAAAAAAAAGAGAATCGATTCTGAATCGCACAACGTGAGAATCGTGATTCGATTTCGAAATCAGAAATATCAAGCAGCTAAAGTGTTTTCTCCACCATGCTTTGTAATGGACTGTATGGTGTCATTTGGATTTTTTTTTTTATAATGTCCACAAAGTTAAGTGAGCAGGTTGACCATGTGTGTTGGCATTTTGTGTTGGTTGGATTTTTGTTTTTTTGCACCATGACTAGGGAAGGTTGTTTGCATTGGGTCATATAATTAAATGCTGCACATAATTCCATTCTGAGTATAACTGAAGGTCATTGGCCTGAATGACTCATATTGTCCGCTAAATGGCGACATGATAGCAGCATCTAAATTGTCAAACTATTCAAATAAATGCAATCTCCCTGTAGGTAAGATTCCAAACCAAACTCTTGACATTTGGCAGGACAAATGGGAGATGTCGGCAGACTGCACTTGGCATGTAGTTTGTACACCCCTGGTGTGTCTTTAATGCACTTGATGTACTTCTTACATTTACATTGTAGAGGCCCAAATGAGCCCGTAGACAAAGCTCAAATTCTATGGACTCTGTCATTACTCTCGCTTTAAAGGCCTACTGAAATGAATTTTTTTTATTTAAACGGGGATAGCAGATCTATTCTATGTGTCATACTTGATCATTTCGCGATATTGCCATATTTTTGCTGAAAGGATTTAGTATAGAACAACGACGATAAAGATTGCAACTTTTGGTATCTGATAAAAAAAAAGGCTTGCACCTACCGGAAGTAGCGTGACGTAGTCAGTTGAACATATACGCAAAGTTCCCTATTGTTTACAATGATGGCCGCATGAAGTGAGAGAGATTCGGACCGAGAAAGCGACAATTTCCCCATTAATTTGAGCGAGGATGAAAGATTTGTGGATGAGTAAAGTGCAAGTGAAGGACTAGTGGGGAGTTGAAGCTATTCAGATAGGGAAGATGCTGTGAGAGCCGGGGGTGACCTGATATTCAGCTGGGAATGACTACAACAGTAAATAAACACAAGACATATATATACTCTATTAGCCACAACACAACCAGGCTTATATTTAATATGCCACAAATTAATCCTGCATAAAAACACCTGCGTGATTGTTATGCTAGCTCCTAGCTCCTCTGCTAGCTCCTAGCTCCATAGAACACGCCAATACAATTCAAACACCTGATCAACACACACAATCACTCAGCCCAAAAGACCGTTTACCTAACCCAAGGTTCATAAAGCTTATATATTTTTAAAAAGTTACGTACGTGACACGCACATACGGTCAAGCTATCAAATGTTTAGCAGCCAAGGCTGCATACTCACGGTACCTGATATTCAGCTGGGAATGACTACAACAGTAAATAAACACAAGACATATATATACTCTATTAGCCACAACACAACCAGGCTTATATTTAATATGCCACAAATTAATCCTGCATAATAACACCTGCGTGTTTGTTATGCTAGCTCCTAGCTCCTCTGCTAGCTCCTAGCTCCATAGAACACGCCAATACAATTCAAACACCTGATCAACACACACAATCACTCAGCCCAAAAGACCGTTCACCTAACCCAAGGTTCATAAAGCTTATATATTTTTAAAAAGTTACGTACGTGGCGCGCACGTACGGTACGGTACGTGTTATGCTAACTCCTAGCTCCTCTGCTAGCTCCTAGCTCCATAGAACACGCCAATACAATTCAAACACATGATCAACACACACAATCACTCAGCCCAAAAGACCGTTCACCTAACCCAAGGTTCATAAAGCTTATATATTTTTAAAAAGTTACGTACATACGCAAAAAAAAGCCAAAGCTGCATACTCACAGTAGCACGTCTGCGTCTTTGTCATCCAAATCAAAGTAATCCTGGTAAGAGTCTGTGTTGTCCCAGTTCTCTACAGGCGTCTGTGTATCCAAGTCAAAAGCCCTCCTGGTTAGAGTCTCTGTTATCCGAGTTCTTCCATCTTGACTGCATCTTTCGGGAATGTAAACAAAGAAGCGCCGGCTGTGTACTGTTGTGGCTGACTACGTTCGAAAAATACGTCCATTTCGCACCGACAACTTTCTTCTTTGCTTGCTCGGCTTCCTTCTCCATAATGCAATGAACATGATTGAAACAGATTCACGAACACAGATGTCCAGAATACTGTGGAATTATGAAATGAAAACAGAGCTTTTTCGTATTGGCTTCAATGTGGAAGGCATACCCGTGTTCGCCGGTCTACGTCACGCGCATACGTCATCCTCAGAGGCGTTTCGAACCGGAAGTTTAGCGGCAAATTTAAAATGTCACTTTATAAGTTAACCCGGCCGTATTGGCATGTGTTATAATGTTAAGATTTCATCATTGATATATAAACTATCAGACTGCGTGGTCGGTAGTAGTGGCTTTCAGTAGGCCTTTAATGTCACACCAATGTGCCAGCAAAACATATGACACTTGACACAATGTATGAGTTCAATGTTTTCCATCTCTTTGTAGCGTTGAAGGAGGTTTCACAGCAAACATGGCTGACAGAACAGAACAATCTTGTGTTGTCTAGTTGACAGCATCGTGCAACAACTCTTACAGTGCACTGCTTTCTCAAATCTAGCAGAATTGCATTTGTTAGTGAAGACATTGTTGGTACAATCAGTCTTTCTATAGAGGAAGTGGCAAAACGACTCTTCCCCCGAGGCTTTGGCTTCCGGCTCATCTTCATTGATAACAGAAACTAGCTTGTGTTGTTGACACGGTCTTGTGTTTGACAGCCTGGACCACATCAATTGCAGCTTTGCTCTGATCTTCACACAAGTTAGAACTGAAAAGATCTAGAAAGATAAAAACAATCGTTGGTCACCATCCTTGGTTTTTTTTTGGTAAGTCCGACAGTTTAGCAGTTTTTGAGAGTCTTTTGGGTGGCTGCGTTGACAGAGTTGTGCCCATAGCAATATTTTGTTTTGTTATGTTAGGCCCGGACAATTAATCACATTTTAAAGGCCTACTGAAATGAATTTTTTTTTATTTAAACGGGAATAGCAGATCCATTCTATGTGTCATACTTGATCATTTCGCGATATTGCCATATTTTTGCTGAAAGGATTAATATAGAACAACGACGATAAAGTTCGCAACTTTTGGTCGCTGATAAAAAAAGCCTTGCCTGTACCGGAAGTAGCGTGACGTCACAGGTTGAAGGGCTCCTCACATTTCCCCATTGTTTATACCAGCAGCGAGAGAGATTCGGACCGAGAAAGCGACGATTACCCCATTAATTTGAGCGAGGATGAAAGATTCGTGGATGAGGAACGTGAGAGTGAAGGATTAGAGTGCAGTGTAGGACGTATCTTTTTTCGCTCTGACCGTAACTTAGGTACAAGCTGGCTCATTGGATTCCACACTCTCTTCTTTTTCTATTGTGGATCACGGATTTGTATTTTAAACCACCTCGGATACTATATCCTCTTGAAAATGAGAGTCTAGAACGCGAAATGGACATTCACAGTGACTTTTATCTCCACGACAATACATCGGCGAAGCTCTTTAGCTAAGGAGCTAACGTGATAGCATCGGGCTTAAATGCAGATAGAAACAAAAGAAATAAACCCCTGACTGGAAGGATAGACAGAAAATCAACAATACTATTAAACCATGGACATGTAACTACACGGTTAATGCTTTCCAGCCTGGCGAAGCTTAACAATGCTGTTGCTAATGACGCCATTGAAGCTAACTTAACTACGGGACCTCGACAGAGCTATGCTAAAAACATTAGCTATCCACCTACGCCAGCCAGCCCTCATCTGCTCATCAACACCCGTGCTCACCTGCGTTCCAGCGATCGACGGAGCGACAAAGGACTTCACCCGATCATAGATGCGGTCGGCGGCCCGGAGACGGAGGAAGTCAAGGTGAGGTCGGCGGATAGCGCGTCTGCTATCCATCTCAAAGTCCTCCTGGTTGTGTTGCTGCAGCCAGCCGCTAATACACCGATCCCACCTACAGCTTTCTTCTTTGCAGTCTTCATTGTTCATTAAACAAATTGCAAAAGATTCACCAACACAGATGTCCAGAATACTGTGGAATTATGTGGTGAAAACAGAGCTTTTTGTATTGGATCCAATGGGGTCCGAATACTTCCGTTCACTCCGTGACGTCACGCGCATACGTCATCATACCGAGACGTTTTGAACCGGAAGTGTGGCGGGAAATTTAAAATGTCACATGCCGTATTGGCATGTGTTGCAATGTTAAGATTTCATCATTGATATATAAACTATCAGACTGCGTGGTCGCTAGTAGTGGCTTTCAGTAGGCCTTTAAGTTCAATTTCGGTTATGGCTTGCACGATCATGGGAATATTATCGAAAAAAACGATTAATGGGCCGCGCAAAGTACATGCAAATTCTGGATCTTGTGACGGTGAAACAGATGAGGAGCGAATGAGTAAAAAAAAATAAAATAAAAGCATGTCTACTAGAATTTGGGGATGCTACTTTTTGACACGGTGCTAGTATGCCTGATCAGAAATAACTCAACTCAATGAAACAAGTAAGGCATATGATTTCTGCCTGCACAAAACCACAAACAGAGTCACATAACTGGCCAATGAAACAGAATCTGCTGACAAACGCAAAATAATACGAGGGAAATTGACATCAATGTGAGATAAATGTTGTGAGGATCCCCTAAAGCTCACATGATTGGGAGAGGAGCTGGCTGGCAGTGTGTTCAGTTCTGGCTCTAATTATTGCTTTATAATCTTATTTTTATAACTGGGTCGAAACCGACCCTAACAACACCAAGGTCATAATTTCAACAAAAAAATATATATACACTACCGGTCAAAAGTTTGGGGTCACCCAAACAATTTTGTGGAATAGCCTTCATTTCTAAGAACAAGAATAGACTGTCGAGTTTCAGATGAAAGTTCTCTTTTTCTGGCCATTTTGAGCGTTTAATTGACCCCACAAATGCGATGCTCCAGAAACTCAATCTGCTCAAAGGAAGGTCAGTTTTGTAGCTTCTGTAACGAGCTAAAGTGTTTTCAGATGTGTGAACATGATTGCACAAGGGTTTTCTAATCATCAATTAGCCTTCTGAGCCAATGAGCAAACACATTGTACCATTAGAACACTGGAGTGATAGTTGCTGGAAATGGGCCTCTATACACCTATGTAGATATTGCACCAAAAACCAGACATTTGCAGCAAGAATAGTCATTTACCACATTAGCAATGTATAGAGTGTATTTCTTTAAAGTTAAGACTAGTTTAAAGTTATCTTCATTGAAAAGGACAGTGCTTTTCCTTCAAAAATAAGGACATTTCAATGTGACCCCAAACTTTTGAACGGTAGTGTATATATATATATTTTTTTTGTTGAAATAGAGGTTCCTGACAAATTCAAAAAGCCTTGATGCAAAAAAATAAATGTATGTGATTCTTTTATGCATTTAAAAACTAAAAAGGGTCCGTGCAGACCCTAATAGGTCAAGAACAACACTTCTGGGAAGTAAAACTAGCACCTCTGACACCAACTGCCTCGTTCTGTCTTTGCAGATCTTACAGGTGAACCTTGTGATGTCCATCCTGCTCTACGTGATGGTCCTCGTGTACCTCTATGGTATCCAGGCAACCAACATGGACAACAGTCACCAGCAGCAGCAGCAGCAGCAGCAGCAGCAGCCTGGTCCTGACCCTTTAAACTCCCTCATCATCCAGCTGCTCCAGGCTGACCTGACCAGGGGCAAGAGTCGGGGTAACCAGAGCCAGCAGGGGAAAAGCCGAGACCCAGAGACCCAGGACTCTCTTCTCGTCGCCAATACGCCCACGGAGGAGCGGCGGGGGGCCGTGATGATGTTGAACACGGACCTTCTGAGGCAACACAAGCGCTTCAATTCGCCTCGAGTGCTTCTGAGCGACAGACCGCCCCTGCAGCCGCCGCCGCTGTACATGGCGGATGACTTCGTGAACGGCGGACCGCAGGGCCAATCATCCGGGAATAAGACCCGGAAGAAGCGCTACACCGAGCACAGGAGCTACCGCGGGGAATATTCCGTGTGCGACAGCGAGAGCACGTGGGTGACCAACAAAACCGAAGCGGTGGACTTGGACGGGAACACCGTCAAGGTTTTGGGCAAAATCAAAACCAGCGCCACGCGGGACATCAATCAGTACTTTTACGAGACCAGGTGTCTGTGCGAGAAGGGACGCTGCAGGGGCATCGACGACAAGAACTGGAACTCGGTCTGCAAAACCAAGCAGGCCCACGTCAGGGCGCTCACGCAGGACTTCAACAATAGAACAGGCTGGAGGTGGATACGCATCAACACTTCCTGTGTGTGCGCGCTGTCCAGGAAACGTCACAGGACGTAAAAAACTAAACAACCCCTCGGGAACCTCGGCCACCTGGAACTCCTGCAGCGGAGTCTATTGGCAGGCCACAGCCCCTGGTGGTTGGTGGTGGTATGACATGACACCTCTACTGAAGAATACCAGGGTCAGAACTTGTGTGAAGGGGAACTGTACATATAAATTATTTAAATTATAGGATATGCATGTAGTTCATACATGCTGGTCTAAATATATATGTATGAATATATTTGTGTTATTTATTGAAGGAAGTCTGCTTCCAAAGGAACAACAAAACATCTAAAAATTGGAGCTATTCTGAGGCTACAAAGCTGGACTGGGCTGCAAAGGTGCTTCACCCTGACACTTATTATGTGCCTTGACCAGTGTGGCTGCACAGGGACCTCATTTACACACACACACACACACACACACACACACACACACACACACACACACACACACACACACACACACACACACACACACACACACACACACACACACATACACACACACACACACACACACACACACACACACACACGCACGCGCACACACACAAAGTTACAGCATAATACCAAAATTGGCCAATTTCCACCATGTATTCCTTTTTCTCCCATCCACACGTTTTCCCTAAACTGATATCATGAGCAATATATTCCTTTTACTGAAATGATGAATGAAAAAATGCAATGTTTGGAAATATTCCACAGGCCAAGACATGATACTGTATATTGGTATATTTCCACAGACTGGTGTGAGCATGTACTGTATTCCATTTTGTCACCACCAGTTCCTTTAAAACCCATTTGGTTTGCAAGCAAAACTAAAAATAAAAAGTTTCATGCATTTCATTTATTGCTTTAATAGGAAAATGTGTCTTGAATCATTCTTCATGAATCTGAACTTGTTGTTGATGCAGAAAATCCATTAAAAGGAACTGCACTTTTTCTTTGCATTTTGTCTGTCATTCACAATCTTTAGGTGAGACAAAAACAAATGTTTTTCCTTTTTTATACATTCTAACTTGTAAATAAAGGCTGGCAAAAGTCAGCTAACATATACGCTCTAATACAGGTGTGTCAAACTAATTTTAGATCGGGGGCCACATGGAGAAAAATCTACTCCCAAGTGGGCCGGACTGGTAAAATCACGGCATGATAACTTAAAAATAAAGACAACTTCAGATTGTTTTCTTTGTATAGAAATAGAACAAGCACATTCTGAAATTATACAAATCATAATGTTGTTGGCCTTTTTTTACACTTACATGTTGCGGTTAATAGTATTCTATCTTTATTTGTCGTTATTTATACTTTCTGAATAAATTATGTGATATTGTTCATCATTGAACTCATTGGTGTTAATTTTCAATCTAGATAGATAGATAGTACTTTATCTATCAAGATAAAAAAATAATATCAAAATAAAATTACAGGATGTTATTGATGCAGTGTGTTCATTTTCTTCGACTGGTGCACGAACATCATGTGGTGTATTTTTTTATATATATATATGTAGCATCATCTACAAAGATACAAAGAATTGATATTGCGACATCTAGTGGACACATTTAGAACAGCAGTTTCTTTCATTTAAAAGTTTCGGCTCATTTTTATACTTAGCAAACTTATACCGCGGGCCGGATAAAACCTGTTCGCGGGCCTCATCCGGCCCGCGGGCCGTACATTTGACACCCCTGCTCTAATAGGATACGCTCTATTGTGCCTATAAAAAAACATCCAAAACCTTTTATTAAGGTTAGAAATTACACATCATTCACAAAAAAGAGTTAAAAGAGGATCACAGACACGCTGACACACAAGGTCACTACCCCAGCAGCACCCTGGAAGACCTTGCAGCACCGAGCTACCACAGTAGACACGGGGACTAGACCCAGCAGGCCCCAACCAAGACGGGCACCCGGAAGGGATGGACGGTGGGACCCAGGAGCTCCAGACACTGGATAGAGTAGCCTGAGGCTAAGTATTTCATGCACAGTTGGACTTGGTCGTCTGTGAAGAACCTACGTCAGGCCTGGGCAATTATTTTTGACTCGGGGGGCCAAATTTAGAGAAAAAATGTGTCTGGGGGCCGGTCTATCTGATTTTTAAGAACACTAATATAAAACCTCACAATAATGTCTGACCGCCTCAAAAAACGGAATGGAATATTACATTTTTTTACTGAATGAGACACCCAGAATGTACATGAAAATAAAGAACGTGGGATTTACAATATTAACTATGAACAATAAACCACTGAATATTGACAACATATGAACGTCACACCCCCTCTCCATACACATATTTTACAATCAAGCGAAACGCAACAATAATGTGAAATATGAACGCGAAAAAACTAAAAAAACACCTACAATCTGATACATCTGATATATCACTAAGGTTTAGAACTTTGTTGTAAAAATCTCCTTCCGCGTCTGTCCCTGACACCCACATTTCAGGCAGGCCTCTCTGGAAACACTCTGTGGAAACGCTCCCCGCCCACACTGCTTGGAGCCTAGTCTGAGCTGCTGTGACTTAAATGACCATAGTAACTAATTAGATGACCATAGTAACTAATTAGATGACCATAGTAACTAATTAGATGACCATAGTAACTAGTATATCATGCAAAAGCGCAGATTCCAACCATTGAAATACTTTGTATAGTTCAAGACTTATGGTACTTTAAAAACATCACTACACATCATAATGGCAGCTACACTTTACATCTTAAAGATCTACTGAAATTAGATTGTTTTATTTAAACGGGGATAGCAGGTCCATTCTATGTGTCATACTTGATCATTTCGCGATATTGCCATATTTTCGCTGAAAGGATTTAGTAGAGAACATCGACGATAAAGTTCGCCACTTTCGGTCGCTGATAAAAAAGCCTTGCCTGTACCGGAAGTAACGTGACGTCACAGGTTGTGGAGCTCCTCACATCTGCACATTGTTTACAATCATGGCCACCAGCAGCGTGAGCAATTCGGACCAAGAAAGCGACAATTACCCCACTAATTTGAGCGAGGATGAAATATTTGTGGATGAGGAAAGTGAGAGTGAAGGATTAGAGGGCAGTGGAAGCGATTCAGATAGGGAAGATGCTGTGAGAGGCAGGTGGGACCTGATATTCAGCTGTAAACACTAAATAAACACAAGACATATGTATACTCTATTACAGGGGTGCTCATTACGTCGATCGCGATCTACCGGTCGATCGCGGAGGGTGTGTTAGTCGATCCCCAGCCAGGCATTAAAAAAATAGTCCTAAAAATTAGCGATCATAAATCTTCACTATGACGTCACTTTCGTCACTTGATTGACATTCACGGCACCCGAGGGTCTTCTGAGGTGACGCTGGCTGCTGCCAGATCATTATTAAGAAAAATTTACCGACAGGAAGGCGAGAAACACTTTTTATTTCAACAGACTCTGGCGCCGTACCTGTCGTCAAAACTCCAAAGACCGACTGCACAGTTGCACAATAAAAGCGCTGCTTCATCCTGCCTGCACAAACAAAATAATAGTCTCAGAAAGCTGGCGTGCACAAGCTAGCAAGCTACGGAGTTTGCCGCCAATGTATGTCTTGTAAAGTGTATGCAAAGGAGTACGGAAGCTGGACAAATAAGATGCCAAAAACCAACCACTTTCATGTGGTATTGGACAGAAAGGAGGACTTTTTTTCTCCTCCATTTGAAAATGCGGACGTTATCAGCACTACTGTCTGATTCCAATCAATGCAAGTCATCAGAATCAGGTAATACACCAACTTATATTCTTGTCTTAATGAAAGAAAGGAATCTATATGTGTTAAACATGCTTGCATTATCTTTAAACACCTTTAAAGGCCTACTGAAATGAATTTTTTTTATTTAAACGGGGATAGCAGATCCATTCTATGTGTCATACTTGATCATTTCGCAATATTGCCATATTTTTGCTGAAAGGATTTAGTAGAGAACAACGACGATAAAGTTCGCAACTTTTGGTCGCTGATAAAAAAAAGCCTTGCCTGTACCGGAAGTAGCGTGACGTAACAGGAGGTAGGATTCCTCACAATTCCCCGCTGTTTACAATGGAGCGAGAGAGATTCGGACCGAGAAAGCGACGATTACCCCATTAATTTGAGCCAGGATGAAATATTCGTGGATGAGGAACGTTAGAGTGAAGAACTAGAGAGGCAGTGCAGGACGTATCTTTTTCGCTCTGACCGTAACTTAGGTACAAGCTGGCTCATTGGATTACACACACTCTCCTTTTTCTATTGTGGATTACGGATTTGTATTTTAAACCACCTCGGATACTATATCCTCTTGAAAATGAGAGTCGAGAACGCGAAATGTACATTCACAGTGACTTTTATCTCCACGACAATACATCAGCAAAGCTCTTTAGCTACTGAGCTAACGTGATAGCATCTGGCTCCAATGCATATAGAAACAAAATAAATAAATCCCTGACTGGAAGGATAGATAGAAGATCAACAATACTATTAAACCATGGACATGTAACTACACGGTTAATAATCCCCAGCCTGGCGAAGCTTAACAATGCTGTTGCTAACGACGCTGAAGCTAACTTAGCAACTTAGCAACCAGACCTCACAGAGCTATGATAAAAACATTAGCGCTCCACCTACGCCAGCCAGCCCTCATCTGCTCATCAACACCCGTGCTCACCTGCGTTCCAGCGATCCACGGCGCGACGAAGGACTTCACCCGATCACAGATGCGGTGGCGGCTAGCATCGGCTAGCGCGTCTGCTATCCAAGTAAGTACTCCTTGATGTGTTGCTACAGCCAGCCGCTAATACACCGATCCCACCTACAACTTTCTTCTTTGCAGTCTTCATTGTTCATTAAACAAATTGCAACAGATTCACCAACACAGATGTCCAGAATACTGTGGAATTGTTAGATGAAAACAGAGCTTTTTGTATGGTGACACATTGGGTACGAATACTTCCGTTGCCGTCGTGACGTCACGTGCATACATCATATCCAAAGGAGTTTTTCAACCGGAAGTTTAGCGGGAAATTTAAAGGCCTACTGAAATGAATGTTTTTTATTTAAACGGGAATAGCAGATCCATTCTATGTATCATACTTGATCATTTTGCGATATTGCCATATTTTTGCTGAAAGGATTTAGTAGAGAAAATCGACGATAAAGTTCGCAACTTTTGCTCGCTGATAAAAAAAAAGCCTTGCCTGTACCGGAAGTAGCGTGACGTCACAGGAGCTAGTATTTCTCACAATTCCCCATTGTTTACAATGGAGCGAGAGATATTCGGACCGAGAAAGTGACGATTACCCCATTAATTTGAGCGAGGATGAAAGAATCGTAGATGAGGAACGTTACAGTGAAGGACTTGAGAGGCAGTGATGGACGTATCTTTTTTCGCTCTGACCGTAACTTAGGTACAAGCTGGCTCATTGGATTCCACACTCTCTCCTTTTTCTATTGTGGATCACAGATTTGTATTTTAAACCACCTCGGATACTATATCCTCTTGAAAATGAGAGTCGAGAACGCGAAATGGACATTCACAGTGACTGAACATGTAAATACACGATTAATAATATTCAGCTTTGCGGAGCTAAAAAAATAGAAGCTAACCTAGCTACGTAGCCAACGTGATAGCATCAGTCTCAAATGCAGATAGAAACTAAATAAAAAAAAACCCTGACTGGATGGATAGACAGAAGATCAAAAATACTATTAAACCATGAACATGTAAATACACAATTAATAATATTCAGCTTTGCGAAGCTAAAAAAATAGAAGCTAACCTAGCAACGTAGCCAACGTGATAGCATCAGTCTCAAATGCAGATAGAAACTAAATGAAAAAAAAAACCCTGACTGGATGGATAGACAGAAGATCAAAAATACTATTAAACCATGAACATGTAAATACACGATTAATAATATTCAGCTTTGCGAAGCTAAAAAAATAGAAGCTAACCTAGCTACGTAGCCAACGTGATAGCATCAGTCTCAAATGCAGATAGAAACTAAATTTAAAAAAAACCCTGACTGGATGGATAGACAGAAGATCAAAAATACTATTAAACCATGAACATGTAAATACACGATTAATAATATTCAGCTTGGCGAAGCTAAAAAAACAGAAGCTAACTTAGATGCGGCGGCGGGCGTACTCACGGTAGCGCGTCTGCTATCCTGCTCAAAACACAACACAACCTCCTGGTGTTGGTGTTGCTGTAGTCCGCCGCTCCACCGATCGCACCTACAACTTTCTTATTTGCAGTCTCCATTGTCCATTAAACAAATTGCAAAAGATTCACCAACACAGATGTCCAGAATACTGTGGAATTTTGTCAAAGAAAACGGAGGTATTTGAATTGGGTCCAAACACTTCCCTTGACCTCGTGACGTCACGCGCATACGTCATCATACCGCGACGTTTTCAAGCGGAAGTTTCCTGGGAAGTTTAAAATTGCACTTTATAAGTTAACCCGGCCGTATTGGCATGTGTTGCAATGCTAAGATTTCATCATTGATATATAAACTATCAGACTGCGTGGTCGGTAGTAGTGGCTTTCAGTAGGCCTTTAACTTGTTAACAATATTAACTATATGTGTTAAACATGCTTGTATTATCTTTAAACACCTTGAACTTGTTAACAATATTAACTATATGTATTAAACATGCTTGTATTATCATTAATCACCTTTAATTTAATAACAATATTAACTATATGTGTTAAACATGCTTGCATTATCATTAAACACCTTTAACTTGTTAACAAAAACATATATTTCATAAATAAGTAAATATAAATTATATATATGAATGAGGTAGATCCCCGCGACTTGATCAATTGAAAAGTAGCTCGCCTGCAGAAAAAGTGTGAGCACCCCTGCTCTATTAGCCACAACACAACCAGGCTTATATTTAATATGCCACAAATTAATCGCGCATAACAAACACCTCCCCCCTCCCGTCCATATAACCCGCCAATACAACTCAAACACCCGCACAACACACTCCATCCCACAGCCCGTTCACCTCCGTAAAGATAATACTATTTCCCCAAAGTTACGTACGTGACATGCACATAGCGGCATGCACGTACGGGCAAGCGATCAAATGTTTGGAAAAAAGCTTTGTACTCACGGTAGCGCGTCTGCTATCCAAGTCAAAGTCGTCCTGGTTGTGTTGCTGCAGCCAGCCGCTAATACACCGATCCCACCTACAACTTTCTTCTTTGCAGTCTTCATTGTTCATTAAACAAATTGCAAAAGATTCACCAACACAGATGTCCAGAATACTGTGGAATTTTGCGATGAAAACCGAGCTTTTTGTATTGGATACAATGTGACCGAATACTTCCGCACAATCCGTGACGTCACGCGCATACGTCATCATACCGAGACGTTTTCAGCCGGATATTTCCCGGGAAATTTAAAATGTCACTTTATAAGTTAACCCGGCCGTATTGGCATGTGTTGCAATGTTAAGATTTCATCATTGATATATAAACTATCAGACTGTGTGGTCGCTAGTAGTGGCTTTCAGTTAGCCTTTAAAGATCTAAAAAAATTATTTGGGAATGTCCGGCGGGCCAGATTGAAAAGCTCAGCGGGCCGCATGTGGCCCTCGGGCTTTCATTTGCCCAGGTCTGACCTACGTGGTCCTGGCTGGCGGAGGGATTGTTCCACAAAGTGCAGTTCATCAAGTGACTTTCATCATGTTCACTACAATCATCGGCCACAACGTATTGAGAGCTAACAGGAGTTGGAGGAAGAAAATGTCTTTACCAGTTGACAGAGAGCATGAACACTTGTGTTCCCAACTAAACATCCAGATGTGCAGGCCATTGTTGGCATGGTTTGGAGAGGCGGGACAGGACTGTAGTCTCTCCTCCTGAGAGGCACTAGGCGGCAGAAGACCGCTGGCATCCAGTTATTGTCAACAACAAAACCAGCAGACAGAATATTTCAATATTCTTGGAAAGGAAGTCACCCTACACACAATCTTGTATCATTCTACAAGTGACTAGGTCAGTATGATGCTTTATCAGTATCATACAGCAGTGTTGTTCAACCTTTTTGGAGCCAAAGCACATTTTTTTCATTGAAAAAATCCAGAGGCACACCACTAGCAGAAAACAAAAAAATGAAACTCAGCTGCTGATATTGACAGTAAAAAGTCGTTGTCACAATTGTTGGATATGACTTTAAAGCATAACCAAGCATGCATCACTATAGCTCTTGTCTCAAAGTAGGTGTACTGTCACCACCTGTCACATCACACCCTGACTTATTTGGACTTTTTGGCTGTTTTCCTGTGTGTAGTGTTTTACTTGTTGATTGTCATGTCATGTACAGATGTACTCTGTGGACCCCGTCTGCTGCTCCCACACACTGTAAGTTTTTGCTGTTGTCCAGCATTCTGTTTTTGTTTACTTTGCAGCCAGTTCGTTTTTAGTTTAAATTTTGCATAACCTTCCCTAAGCGTCAATGCCTTTTCTTAGCGGCACTCACCTTTTGTTTATTTTTGGTTTAAGCATTAGATAGCTTTTTACCTGCACGCTGCCTCCCGCTGTCGTCGGCATATTGTGATCACCACAAACCATGTTTCTGACATCTACAAGGCAATTAAAGGCCTACTGAAATGAATTTTTTTATTTAAACGGGGATAGCAGATCTATTCTATGTGTCATACTTGATCATTTCGCGATATTGCCATATTTTTGCTGAAAGGATTTAGTAGAGAACGACGACGATAAAGATCACAACTTTTGGTATCTGACAAAAAAAAGCCTTGCCCCTACCGGAAGTAGCGTGACGTAGTCAGTGTAGTCAGTTGAACATTTCCGCAAAGTTCCCTATTGTTTACAGCGATGGCGGCCAGAAGTGAGAGCGATTCAGACCGAGAAAGCGACGATTTCCCCATTAATTTGAGCGAGGATGAAAGATTTGTGGATGAGGAAAGTGCAAGTGAAGAACTAGTGGGGAGTGGAAGCAATTCAGATAGGGAAGATGCTGTGAGAGCCGGGGGTGACCTGATATTCAGCTGGGAATGACTACAACAGTAAATAAACACAAGACATATATATACTCTATTAGCCACAACACAACCAGGCTAATATTTAATATGCCACAAATTAATCCCACATAAAAACACCTAGGTGTTTGTTATGCTAGCTACTAGCTCCCGTCCATATAACCCGCCAATACAATTCAAACACCTGCACAACACTCACTCAGCCCAAAGGACCGTTCACCTAACCCAAGGTTCATAAAGCTTATATATTTACCCAAAGTTACGTACGTGACACGCACGTACGGGCAAGCGATCAAATGTTTGGAAGCGCAGCTGCGTACTCACGGTACCGCGTCTGCGTCTGTGTATCCAAATCAAAGTAATCCTGGTAAGAGTCTGTGTTGTCCCAGTTCTCTACAGGCGTCTGTGCATCGAAGTCAAAGTCCTCCTGGTAAGAGTCTCTGTTGTCCGAGTTCTTCGATCTTGACTGCATCTTTCGGGAATGTAAACAATGAAACGCCGGCTGTGTTGTGTTGCTGACTTCTCTCGCAAAATACTCCGCTTCGCACCGACAACTTTCTTCTTTGCTTGCTCAGCTTCTTTCTCCATAATGCAATGAACAAATTGCAACAGATTCACCAACACAGATGTCCAGAATACTGTGGAATTATGAGATGAAAACAGAGCTAATTTGTATTGGCTTCAATGTGGGAGCCATACCTCTGTTTCACTGGCTACGTCACGCACATACGTCATCATCCAAAGGAGTTTTCAACCGGAAGTTTAGCAGGAAATTTAAAATGGCACTTTATAAGTTAACCCGGCCGTATTGGCACGTGTTGCAATGTTAAGATTTCATCATTGATGTATAAACTATCAGACTGCGTGGTCAGTAGTAGTGGCTTTCAGTAGGCCTTTAACTACCGGCTGCCACCTACTGATATGGAAGAGTATTACACGGTTACTCTGCCGCGCTCTAGACAGCACCGACACTCAACAACACATTATTTGCGGATTATAATGACTAGTTTGCAAAAAATATTTCTAACCCAAATAGGTGAAAATACTTAATTAATCTCCCACACACCAGACAATATCTCATGGTACACTAGTGTGCCGCGGCACAGTGGTTGAGAAACCTTGTCATACAGTATTCAAACCCTGCTTCAAAAAGCTGTGCACTACAAAATGTGCTCATTAATCCTGACTTCTTTATTTGGATAAAAACAAACTAAATAAATCAGCAGTCATTCTTTTTTGTTTTGTAGGTTCAAGTGTTTTATTTATTGAGCTCCTGAGTTAATGTCGCTCATCAATTTGAATTGATTATTTGTCGAGTTTATTTAGTTTCATTTTTCAGTATCAAATGGTTCAAGTCGGTCAAAAATGAAACAAAAACTGAGCTGTTTGATCACAATACCCAGCAATATGTTTGGAGGAGAAAAGGTGAGGCCTTTAATTCCAGGAACACCATGCCTACCGTCAAGCATGGTGGTGGTAGTATTATGCTCTGGGCCTGTTTTGCTGCCAATGGAACTGCTGCTTTAAATGGGACAATGAAAAAGGAGGATTAGCTCCAAATTGTTCAGGACAAGCTAAAATCATCAGCCCGGAGGTTGGGTCTTGGGCGCAGTTGGGTGTTCCAACAGGACAATGACCCCAAACACACCTCAAAAGTGGTAAAGGAATGGCTAAATCAGGCTAGAATGAAGGTTTTAGAATGGCCTTCCCAAAGTCCTGACTTAAAGGTGTGGACAATGCTGAAGAAACAAGTCCATGTCAGAAAAGCAACACATTTAGCTGAACTGCAGCAATTTAGTGGTCAAGTGGTCAAGCAGAAGCTTGTGGATGGCTACCAAAAGCGCCTTATTGCAGGTAAACTTGCCAAGGGACATGTAAGCAAATATTAACATTGCTGTATGTATACTTTTGACCCTCACATTTTCAGTAGACCATAATAAATTCATAAAAGAAGCAAACTTCATGAATGTTTTTTGTGACCAACAAGTATGTGCTCCAATCACTACATCACAAAAAAATAAGAAATGATTGGAAACTCAAGACAGCCATGACATGATGTTCTTTACGAGTGTATGTACACTTTTGACCACCACTGTAAGTTAGAACTGTACGCTACTTTGTATCAGAAATGGCAACAGCGGAGGATGCATGTGCATGTACGAGCCAGTCTGCCCCACAACGAGAGGATAGAGAAAAAGAAGGAGCTTATCGACTACAATGGCGGACTCGCGCAAAGCCCTTGGGGTAAATGTTGACCATATATGGATAATCTGCTAATGTCACCACTGGGAAAAAGGTCACAAATTGGGCAAAACTCAAAAAGCTTGTTGAGAGGAAGTATGAAGGAAGGCAAGATTGTTTTATAAACATCTCTGCAATACCTGCATGATTGGATTTCACATTTTCAGGACTTATGCGGATCCTAAATACAAAAAAAAAACAGGTGCCAACCGGTAAGAATTTTATTTTTTGCATACTTTAATGTTAATACAATGTTATGCAGAGGTGTACTTATCACTTTTTTTTGTACCATGAAAATGTGGTACGCGGGCTCCATCTAGTGCTACGCCAAAGAATCACTTCATTAAAGTACAGTCTTTTATTTTCCCATGTTCAAACTGTGTGTAATGTAACAGTGGCCATTATTATTTAATATACTTGTTAAATGCCCACACCTTGGAAAAAGGGCATATGCACAACCACACCCCTACACCCATCCCACGCCTTCGCCTCCCTTAACCCCCCCTGGGGCGATGGAAGGATGTGGCGCACTTTTAATGGCAGCAGCCACACTCTTCTTGTTGCAAGTTCTGTGTAACATGTTTATGTGTGCTTACGGCTATTGAGCTTCTTTTTTTTTGCCTCCGTCTGGAAGAGTTCAGTCTGAGATTTACTTTTTTTTTTACTCAACTTATCCCCTAAACCACCGCCAATAATCAATATAAACTCATCCAGACCTGCATCTAATCCACACTCACAGGACACGTCATTAGGTACACCGTATTAGCTCCAATATCAGAGCTGGACCAAAACTGGTGAAAAGATTCCAAGTGTATTGTGTCCTGTGGGGGGCAGTAGTGAGAACTACACAATGTTAATGATGGAATGTGTGGTTTCCTTGGTCTTTTCATTGCAACAATGTGCTCATTATTGTGGTTGCTGTTTGAGATGGTGTAGAACTGCAAAACAAATCATTGCATATTGTTTTGATTGAGGGTTTCTTCATGAGAAATTGTGGCCGTGCTAGTCAGTGAAGTCTGCAGAAAGTGAAATAACTGCTGACAACGAGCGTTTAAGCGTGAAAAACGCAACAGATTCAAATCATTTCCATGTCCATTTTGTTTGGGATCTTAAGCCGTTAAAAGGCTTCTCCAGGTAGACAAACATACCCTTTCCACCAGGATCAAGCTTAACTTCCATCCCTGTTGCATGCCTGCCAAGCCAGAAAAGACAGTGGATTATAGGATTCTTTCAGCAGTAAGGAGGGCTGGCTCAGATGCTGGTCTCCCAGAGGGGGTTGTGGACCTTGGACAGGAGCAGTGCACGGTTCATGGTGTCCCATAGCCTGCCGAAAGCCCCGTAGTCAAAGGTCACGCCTGTTTACACACACTTTGGCAGCTGACCACCAAGCTGAGCATTGCTAATGTACTTATACATAGGTGTTGATGGTGAGATGGTATCATGACTACTAGAACTCAGTACTTATGAATGAATGACAGACATAGGTGTTGATGGTGAGATGGTATCATGACTACTAGAACTCAGTACTTATGAATGACATACATAGGTGTTGATGGTGCGATGGTATCATGACTACTAGAACTCAGTACTTATGAATGACAGACATAGGTGTTGATGGTGAGATGGTATCATGACTACTAGAACTCAGTACTTATGAATGACAGACACAGGTGTTGATGGTGAGATGGTATCATGACTACTAGAACTCAGTACCTATGAATGACAGACATAAATGTTGATGGTGAGATGGTATTATGACTACTAGAACTCAGTACTTATGAATGACAGACATAGGTGTTGATGGTGACATGGTATCATGACTACTAGAACTCAGTACTTATGAATGACAGACATAGGTGTTGATGGTGAGATGGTATCATGACTACTAGAACTCAGTACTTATGAATGACAGACATAGGTGTTGATGGTGCGATGGTATCATGACTACTAGACTCAGTACTTATGAATGAGAAACTAAGTGTTGATGGCGAGATGGTATCATGACTACTAGAACTCAGTACTTATGAATGACAGACATAGGTGTTGATGGTGAGATGGTATCATGACTACTAGAACTCAGTACTTATGAATCACAGACATAGGTGTTGATGGTGAGATGGTATCATGACTACTAGAACTCAGTACTTATGAATGACAGACATAGGTGTTGATGGTGAGATGGTATCATGACTACTAGAACTCAGTACTTATGAATGACAGACATAGGTGTTGATGGTGAGATGGTATCATGACTACTAGAACTCAGTACTTATGAATGACAGACATAGGTGTTGATGGTGCGATGGTATCATGACTACTAGACTCAGTACTTATGAATAAGAAACTAAGTGTTGATTGCGAGATGGTATCATGACTACTAGAACTCAGTACTTATGAATGACAGACATAAGTGTTGATGGTGAGATGGTATCATGACTACTAGAACTCAGTACCTATGAATGACAGACATAGGTGTTGATGGTGCGATGGTATCATGACTACTAGAACTCAGTACTTATGAATGACAGACATAGGTGTTGATGGTGAGATGGTATCATGACTACTAGAACTCAGTACTTATGAATGACAGACATAGGTGTTGATGGTGAGATGGTATCATGACTACTAGAACTCAGTACTTATGAATGACAGACATAGGTGTTGATGGTGCGATGGTATCATGACTACTAGACTCAGTACTTATGAATAAGAAACTAAGTGTTGATTGCGAGATGGTATCATGACTACTAGAACTCAGTACTTATGAATGACAGACATAAGTGTTGATGGTGAGATGGTATCATGACTACTAGAACTCAGTACCTATGAATGACAGACATAGGTGTTGATGGTGCGATGGTATCATGACTACTAGAACTCAGTACTTATGAATGACAGACATAGGTGTTGATGGTGAGATGGTATCATGACTACTAGAACTCAGTACCTATGAATGACAGACATAGGTGTTGATTGTGCGATGGTATCATGACTACTAGAACTCAGTACCTATGAATGACAGACATAGGTGTTGATGGTGAGATGGTATCAAGACTACTAGAACTCAGTACTTATGAATGACAGACATAGGTGTTGATGGTGAGATGGTATCATGACTACTAGAACTCAGTACCTATGAATGACAGACATAGGTGTTGATGGTGAGATGGTATCAAGACTACTAGAACTCAGTACTTATGAATGACAGACATAGGTGTTGATGGTGCGATGGTATCATGACTACTAGAACTCAGTACTTATGAATGACAGACATAGGTGTTGATGGTGAGATGGTATCATGACTACTAGAACTCAGTACTTATGAATGACAGACATAGGTGTTGATGGTGAGATGGTATCATGACTACTACAACTCAGTACTTATGAATGACATACATAGGTGTTGATGTTGCGATGGTATCATGACTACTAGAACTCAGTACTTGTGAATGACAGACATAGGTGTTGATGGTGAGATGGTATCATGACTACTAGAACTCAGTACTTATGAATGACATACATAGGTGTTGATGTTGCGATGGTATCATGACTACTAGAACTCAGTACTTATGAATGACAGACATAGGTGTTGATGGTGGGATGGTATCATGACTACTAGAACTCAGTACCTATGAATGACAGACATAGGTGTTGATGGTGAGATGGTATCATGACTACTAGAACTCAGTACTTATGAATGACAGACATAGGTGTTGATGGTGCGATGGTATCATGACTACTAGAACTCAGTACTTATGAATGACAGACATAGGTGTTGATGGTGAGATGGTATCATGACTACTAGAACTCAGTACTTATGAATGACAGACATAGGTGTTGATGGTGAGATGGTATCAGGACTACTAGAACTCAGTACTTATGAATGACAGACACAGGTGTTGATGGTGAGATGGTATCATGACTACTAGAACTCAGTACTTATGAATGACAGACATAGGTGTTGATGGTGCGATGGTATCATGACTACTAGAACTCAGTACTTATGAATGACAGACATAGGTGTTGATGGTGCGATGGTATCATGACTACTAGACTCAGTACTTATGAATAAGAAACTAAGTGTTGATTGCGAGATGGTATCATGACTACTAGAACTCAGTACTTATGAATGACAGACATAAGTGTTGATGGTGAGATGGTATCATGACTACTAGAACTCAGTACCTATGAATGACAGACATAGGTGTTGATGGTGCGATGGTATCATGACTACTAGAACTCAGTACTTATGAATGACAGACATAGGTGTTGATGGTGAGATGGTATCATGACTACTAGAACTCAGTACTTATGAATGACAGACATAGGTGTTGATGGTGAGATGGTATTATGACTACTAGAACTCAGTACTTATGAATGACAGACATAGGTGTTGATGGTGAGATGGTATCATGACTACTAGAACTCAGTACTTATGAATGACAGACATAGGTGTTGATGGTGAGATGGTATCATGACTACTAGAACTCAGTACTTATGAATGACAGACATAGGTGTTGATGTTGCGATGGTATCATGACTACTAGAACTCAGTACTTATGAATGACAGACATAGGTGTTGATGGTGAGATGGTATCATGACTACTAGAACTCAGTACTTATGAATGACAGACATAAGTGTTGATGGTGAGATGGTATCATGACTACTAGAACTCAGTACTTATGAATGACAGACATAAGTGTTGATGGTGAGATGGTATCATGACTACTAGACTCAGTACTTATGAATGACAGACATAGGTGTTGATGGTGAGATGGTATCATGACTACTAGAACTCAGTACTTATGAATGACAGACATAGGTGTTGATGGTGAGATGGTATCATGACTACTAGAACTCAGTACTTATGAATGACAGACATAGGTGTTGATGGTGAGATGGTATCATGACTACTAGAACTCAGTACTTATGAATGACAGACATAGGTGTTGATGGTGAGATGGTATCATGACTACTAGAACTCAGTACTTATGAATAACAGACATAGGTGTTGATGGTGAGATGGTATCATGACTACTGGAACTCAGTACTTATGAATGACAGACATAGGTGTTGATGGTGAGATGGTATCATGACTACTAGAACTCAGTACTTATGAATGACAGACATAGGTGTTGATGGTGCGATGGTATCATGACTACTAGACTCAGTACTTATGAATGAGAAACTAAGTGTTGATGGCGAGATGGTATCATGACTACTAGAACTCAGTACTTATGAATGACAGACATAGGTGTTGATGGTGCGATGGTATCATGACTACTAGAACTCAGTACTTATGAATGACAGACATAGGTGTTGATGGTGAGATGGTATCATGACTACTAGAACTCAGTACTTATGAATGACAGACAGGTGTCGATGGTGAGATGGTATCATGACTACTAGAACTCAGTACTTATGAATGACAGACATAGGTGTCGATGGTGAGATGGTATCATGACTACTAGAACTCAGTACTTATGAATGACAGACATAGGTGTCGATGGTGAGATGGTATCATGACTACTAGAACTCAGTACTTATGAATATGACAGACATAGGTGTTGATGGTGCGATGGTATCATGACTACTAGAACTCAGTACTTATGAATGACAGACATAGGTGTTGATGGTGAGATGGTATCATGACTACTAGAACTCAGTACTTATGAATGACAGACATAGGTGTTGATGGTGAGATGGTATCATGACTACTAGAACTCAGTACTTATGAATGACAGACATAAATGTTGATGGTGAGATGGTATTATGACTACTAGAACTCAGTACTTATGAATGACAGACATAGGTGTTGATGGTGAGATGGTATCATGACTACTAGAACTCAGTACTTATGAATGACAGACATAGGTGTTGATGGTGCGATGGTATCGTGACTAATAGAACTCAGTACTTATGAATGTTTTATTGGCCATTCACATGACAACACAAATGTGATGTCTAATGTGAATGCAATCTGACCCGCATGCACGCGCTGCAGTATTTACGCAAGTAAACATGACTTCCACGCTAGTCGTGCTCAGCACAGACGCATTTGTGGCAATTTCAAAGATTTTGTGCAATGAACGTCAACATTTTCTGGACAGAATTCCTGCGCATGGAAGGTGAAGAACGAAGAAGTATTTTGACAGGATATTTTGTTGGGACGTCTGTGGGCGAACAGTCGGAGACAGGAGTGCTGGAACTTACACTTGAGGTTCCCGTCTATTTTGGCGAATAATTATGGCGTTTGTTGCTTTTTGATAATGTTCTGGTGGACCTGAGCGTTCACATGGCATACACTGTACATCCCAATCATTTCCTTCTAAGAAAGAGGCCTGGGTCGGGTATGAAAAATTGGGAATTGCACTGTTCACACAGACGTGAAGGAATCTCATTCCTCTTTGCAGCCCCTCTCAAGCTCCATCGGGTTGGATGGGAAGTGTTGGTGTTCATCCAGGATGTCTCTGTAAATTGCTGCATTCATCTTTCCCTCAGCCTTCCCGGTAAGGTCTATTCAGGTGTACTGGAGAGGAGGCTACGCCGGATAGTCGAACCTCGGATTCAGGAGGAACAGTGTGGTTTTCGTCCTGGTCGTGGAACTGTGGACCAGCTCTATACTCTCGGCAGGGTCCTTGTGGGTGCATGGGAGTTTGCCCAACCAGTCTACATGTGCTTTGTGGACTTGGAGAAGGCATTCGACCGTGTCCCTCGGGAAGTCCTGTGGGGAGTGCTCAGAGAGTATGGGGTATCGGACTGTCTGATTGTGGCTGTCCGCTCCCTGTATGATCAGTGTCAGAGCTTGGTCCACATTGCCGGCAGTAAGTCGGACACGTTTCCAGTGAGGGTTGGACTCCGCCAAGGCTGCCCTTTGTCACCCATTCTGTTCATAACTTTTATGGACATAATTTCTAGGCACAGTCAAGGCATTGAGGGGATCTGGTTTGGTGGCTGTAGGATTAGGTCTCTGCTTTTTGCAGATGATGTGGTCCTGGTGGCTTCATCTGGCCAGGATCTTCGGCTCTCACTGGATCACAACCGAGTGTGAGGCGACTGGGATGAGAATCAGCACCTCCATGAGTCCATGGTTCTCGCCTGGAAAAGGGTAGAGTGCCATCTCCGGGTTGAGGAGGAGACCCTGCCCCAAGTGGAGGAGTTCAAGTACCTCGGAGTCTTGTTCACGAGTGAGGGAAAAGTGGATCGTGAGATCGACAGGCGGATCGGTGCGGCGTCTTCAGTAATGCGGATGCTGTATCGATCTGTTGTGGTGAAGAAGGAGCTGAGCCGGAAGGCAAAGCTCTCAATTTACCGGTCAATCTACGTTCCCATCCTCACCTATGGTCATGAGCTTTGGGTTATGACCGAAAGGACAAGATCACGGGTACAGGCGGCCGAAATGAGTTTCCTCCGCCGGGTGGCGGGTCTCTCCCTTAGAGATAGGGTGTGAAGCTCTGCCATACGGGGGGAGCTCAAAGTAAAGCCACTGCTCCTCCAAATCGAGAGGAGCCAGATGAGGTGGTTCGGGCATCTGGTCAGGATGCCACCTGAACGCCTCCCTTGGGAGGTGTTTAGGGAACGTCCAACCGGTAGGAGGCCACGGGGAAGACCCAGGACACGTTGGGAAGATTATGTCTCCCAGCTGGCCTGGGAACACCTCAGGATCCCCCGGGAAGAGCTGGACGAAGTGGCTGAGGAGAGGAAGGTCTGGGCTTCCCTGCTTAGGCTGCTTCCCCTGCGACCCGACCTCGGATAAGCGGAAGAAGATGGATGGATATTTCCCTCTATCCTGACTAGTCTCCCAGATCCCGTTGCTGAAAAGCATCCCCACAGCATGATGCTGCCACCAGCATGCTTCACTGTAAGGATGGTATTGGCCTGGTTTCCTCCAAACATTCACGCCAAAGACTTCAATCTTCATCTTATCAGACCAGAGAATTTAGTTTCTCATGGTCTGAGAGTTGGCAAACTTTTGACTAAGAAATGTCTTCCGTCTGGCCACTCTACGACCCAGGCCTGATTGGTGGATTGTCCTTCTGGAAGGTTCTCCTGTAGCTTTGACAGAGTGACCATCGGGTTCTTGGGTCACCGCCCTGACTAGACTAAGATGAATGCAGCAGAGACAGCCAGCGCTTGATGGAGCGTGAAGAAGAGGAGTGCAAAGGTGTTGCGAAGAGGAGTGCTTGAAACTGCCAAAGATAGTTGTGCCAAGCTTCTGGTATCGTGTTAAAAAAGACTTGAGGCTGTAATTGCTGCCAAAGGTGCGTCAACAAAGTATTGAGCAAAGGCTGTCATTACTTATGTACATTACATTTGTTATTATTTTATTCCTAGTAAACTTTTCACATTGTCATTCTGGGGTATTGTGCGTAAAATTTTGAGGACAAAACTGAAAGTATTCTGTTTTGGAATAAGGCTGCAACATAAAATGATACATTGTAACACGGATGAGGTGGTCATAAAATAATAGCACAGTGGCAAATATTCACCCTTTTGTTTGTCAACACATCCAGAAAGTAGCTATTTTGTCCCTCTGTAAAGACAAATATGGATATAGCTCTCTTGGCATAACAATGGCTGACCAGATCTAGTTCTATAATAACTTCTCAGCCATGTCTGCACTGCGTGAGAAGACTATCTGCACCATCTCACATGCTTGAGACTTTCAGACTTGAGCTCAGCATCGGACATTCCACAAATCAGCTTTGAAGGATCCTCTAATGCCATGTTCTTCCAAAGTCCTAATATGGTCCTCAAGGAGGCCAACAATCTTGCCTAAAATAGGCACTTTCACATAAAGTCTATGGTATGTCTGCTGCAATCATGTCGGATGTGTGAGGGTCCATCCAAGCATCTAAGAGACAGCATCCAACCAAACTATCCTGTCCATAGAGGTCTTTAAAGAGGACATATTATGCAAACGCAACTTCTCTGCTTTTGTGTATTTAGGACCTGCATAAATTTGAAATCAAACCATGAAGACATGGCAGAGATATTTCAATCTTGCCTTGTTCCAAACTTGAATTTGAGACTTTCGTGAAGTATTTAGCCATCGTTAGGTCAGTGGATATGCCCATATTTGGTAAAGAGCTTCCTTAGTTTTCTCCTGCATGCAAACAGAGATGGCGGCCCAATCCCAGTGGTACTACCCATTCACCTAAAATCCAACCATGCCGTGTTTCGGTACCCGAGTTGCGCGTGCCGACTCAGCAGGCTCTTCGCACTTTGGCACTTGGCGATCACTCCAGCAGCACTAAGAGCGGTTCAGCCCAACTACCTAATTTTGCAAATGTCAATGGCAACAAAGAAATTGACTGTACAGTAAGTTAAATAAGGCTCCACTTTGTGCTAGCTTGATGCTAATTTACATCGGCTTTGCTTTTCACATGCTAGTGGTTGGCATTAGCAATTTTACATGGCGACTTCAACACCTTTAAATTAGTTAAGTAAAACTTTAACTAAGATGCACATCACAACCAAACAGATGGTGTGTATTAAAGGCCTACTGAAAGCCACTACTACCGACCACGCAGTCTGATAGTTTATATATCAATGATGAAATCTTAACATTATAACACATGCCAATACGGCCGGGTTAACTTATAAAGTGACATTTTAAATTTGCCGCTAAACTTCCGGTTCGAAACGCCTCTGAGGATGACGTGTGCGCGTGACGTAGCCCGGCGAACACGGGTATGCCTTCCACATTGAAGCCAATACGAAAAAGCTCTGTTTTCATTTCATAATTCCACAGTATTCTGGACATCTGTGTTCGTGAATCTGTTTCAATCATGTTCATTGCATTATGGAGAAGGAAGCTGAGCAAGCAAAGAAGAAAGTTGTCGGTGCGAAATGGACGTATTTTTCGAACGTAGTCAGCCACAACAGTACACAGCCGGCGCTTCTTTGTTTACATTCCCGGAAGATGCAGTCAAGATGGAAGAACTCGGATAACAGAGACTCTAACCAGGAGGACTTTTGACTTCGATACACAGACGCCTGTAGAGAACTGGGACAACACAGACTCTTACCAGGATTACTTTGATTTGGATGACAAAGACGCAGACGTGCTACTGTGAGTATGCAGCTTTGGCTTCTAAACATTTGATCGCTTGACCGTATGTGCGCAACTTTTTTTTGCGTATGTACGTAACTTTTTAAAAATATATAAGCTTTATGAACCTTGGGTTAGGTGAACGGTCTTTTGGGCTGAGTGATTGTGTGTGTTGATCAGGTGTTTGAATTGTATTGGCGTGTTCTATGGAGCTAGGAGCTAGCATAGGAGCTAGGAGCTAGCATAACAAACACGCAGGTGTTTTTATGCAGGATTAATTTGTGGCATATTAAATATAAGCCTGGTTGTGTTGTGGCTAATAGAGTAAATATATGTCTTGTGTTTATTTACTGTTGTAGTCATTCCCAGCTGAATATCAGGTACCGTGAGTATGCAGCCTTGGCTGCTAAACATTTGAGAGCTTGACCGTATGTGCGCGTCACGTACGTAACTTTTTAAAAATATATAAGCTTTATGAACCTTGGGTTAGGTGAACGGTCTTTTGGGCTGAGTGATTGTGTGTGTTGATCAGGTGTTTGAATTGTATTGGCGTGTTCTATGGAGCTAGGAGCTAGCAGAGGAGCTAGGAGCTAGCGTAACAAACACGCAGGTGTTTTTATGCAGGATTAATTTGTGGCATATTAAATATAAGCCTGGTTGTGTTGTGGCTAATAGAGTATATATATGTCTTGTGTTTATTTACTGTTGTAGTCATTCCCAGCTGAATATCAGGTCACCCCCGGCTCTCACATTATCTTCCCTATCTGAATAGCTTCAACTCCCCACTAGTCCTTCACTTGCACTTTACTCATCCACAAATCTTTCATCCTCGCTCAAATTAATGGGGAAATTGTCGCTTTCTCGGTCCGAATCTCTCTCACTTCATGCGGCCATCATTGTAAACAATAGGGAACTTTGCGTATATGTTCAACTGACTACGTCACGCTACTTCCGGTAGGGGCAAGCCTTTTTTTTATCAGATACCAAAAGTTGCAATCTTTATCGTCGTTGTTCTATACTAAATCCTTTCAGCAAAAATATGGCAATATCGCAAAATGATCAAGTATGACACATAGAATAGATCTGCTATCCCCGTTTAAATAAAAAAAATTCATTTCAGTAGGCCTTTAAGTACAATACTTAGAGTATTACCACTTTTTAGGGCACAAAAAACCCAAATCAACACACCATGAATGCAACAGGCCCCGTTTACACTGCACACCAAATCTGCCCTCAAGTGACACAGATCTGGTTTTTGTTGCCAGTCTAAATGCTCCAAAGTGCTTCAAATCAGATTCAGGCCACATCAGGAAGTAGTCCTGAATCCCATTGGAATCTGATCTTTTCAAATGTGACTGCAGTCTAAACACAATGTGACCTGAATCAGATTGTTTTGTCATCTTTGGGCGAGCTACGTCGCTCGTGTGGCTGGGAAAATTCCCATCTCAAAATGTTTTAATTTGGACCACTTGGGCCTGCTGATCTACTAAACGTGTGCAGAATAAGGTGTGCAATCCATTTTGTGCTTCTGTCTTCACTAACATGCTACAGTAAATATATGGCCTTCATTAAAACCATACCGGGAGGAAGAAGTGTAAATATAGTTATTTAGTGATTTATCAACACTCATCACCTTTTTGCCAGCACTATTTAGCCTTTTATTTAGCACGTGTGAGAAGGACGTGCAAACTGACACACGGCTGCACGCACACACGCGCACGCACACGTGCGCACACACACACACACACACACGCACACGCACACGCACACGCACACGCACACACACACAAACGAGTTGGGAAATTGTGTTAGATGTAAATATAAACGGAATACAATGATTTGCAAATCATTTTCAACCCATATTCAGTTGAATATGCTACAAAGACAACATATTTTATGTTCAAACTCAAACATTTTTTGTTGCAAATAATCATTAACTTTAGAATTTGATGCCAGCAACACGTGACAAAGAAGTTGGGAAAGGTGGCAATAAATACTGATAAAGTTGAGGAATGCTCTTCAAACACTTATTTGGAACATCCCACAGGTGAACAGGCAAATTGGGAACAGGTGGGTGCCATGATTGGGTATAAAAACAGCTTCCCAAAAAATGCTCAGTCATTCACAAACAAGGATGGGGCGAGGGTCACCACTTTGTCAACAAATGCCTGAGCAAATTGTTGAACAGTTTAAGAAAAACCTTTCTCAAGCAGCTATTGCAAGGAATTTAGGGATTTCACCATCTACGCTCCGTAATATCATCAAAGGGTTGAGAGAATCTGGAGAAATCACTGCACGTAAGCAGCTAAGCCCGTGACCTTCCATCCCTCAGGCTGTACTGCATCAACAAGCCACATCAGTGTGTAAAGGATATCACCACATGGGCTCAGGAACACATCAGAAACCCACTGTCAGTAACTACAGTTGGTCGCTACATCTGTAAGTGCAAGTTAAAACTCTCCTATGCAAGGCCAAAACCGTTTATCAACAACACCCAGAAACGCGGTCGGCTTCGCTGGGCCTGAGCTCATCTAAGATGGACTGATACAAAGTGGAAAAGTGTTTTGTGGTCTGACGAGTCCACATTTCAAATTGTTTTTGGAAACTGTGGACGTCGTGTCCTCCGGACCAAAGAGGAAAAGAACCATCCGGATTGTTATAGGCGCAAAGTGTAAAAGGCAGCATGTGTGATGGTATGGGGGTGTATTAGTGCCCAAGACATGGGTAACTTACACATCTGTGAAGGCACCATTAATGCTGAAAGGTACATACAGCTTTTGGAGTAACATATGTTGCCATCCAAGCAACGTTACCATGGACGCCCCTGCTTATTTCAGCAAGACAATGCCAAGCCACGTGTTACATCAACGTGGCTTCATAGTAAAAGAGTGCGGGTACTAGACTGGCCTGCCTGTAGTCCAGACCCGTCTCCCATTGAAAATGTGTGGCGCATTATGAAGCCTAAAATAGCACAAGGGAGACCCCCGGACTGTTGAACAACTTAAGCTGTACGTCAAGCAAGAATGGGAAAGAATTCCACCTGAGAAGCTTCAAAAATGTGTCTCCTCAGTTCCCAAACCTTTACTGAGTGTTGTTAAAAGGAAAGGCCATGTAACACAGTGGTGAACATGCCCTTTCCCAACTACTTTGGCACGTGTTGCAGCCATGAAATTCTAAGTTAATTATTATTTGCAAAAAAAAATAAAGTTTATGAGTTTGAACATCAAATATGTAATGTAGTGCATTCAATTGAATATGAAAAGGATTTGCAAATCATTGTATTCCGTTTATATTTACATCCAACACAATTTCCCAACTCATATGGAAACGGGGTTTGTACATGCACACTCCGCTGTTGCCATTTCTAATACAAAGTAGCGTTAAGTTGTAATTTATCTGTCAGTAGACTCGCTATGGAAGCACTAAAAACTACAACATGGCTGACGAGGAGACAACATTGTCAAAGTGGAGGCACGTAACACCCACAAAACGGTCATAAAGCGGCTGTAAAATGGTGTGTTAGACATCATCTATGCAACATTACATGTCATGTAGACCACAAGGAAGTCTTTACATGTAGACACAAATCCTAATATGAGCCTTTAAGGGTGGGGAAAGGTTGCATTTATTATTGATGTTGGCAGCAGTTGAGTGAAGCGGCCCACGTTTAATGAGGTGACAATGGAAGGCCTGTGCTGGCGGGGCGAGACCGTCCTGGTGCGCACACAAACACGTCGGGGGATAACGAGAAGAGGAAAGAGACGAGAAGGTGCTTTTGGCGGAGATGAGTTGCAGATGTGAGGCCGTTGTGTGAACATCTGGAGCTGAACGCACCGCAGCCCACCCACTGAGTCTTGTCAAGGTGTGTGTGTGTGTGTGTGTGTGTGTGTGTGTGTGTGTGTGTGTGTGTGTGTGTGTGTGTGTGTGTGTGTGTGTGTGTGTGTGTGTGTGTGTGGAGGTGTGTTCAACCTTTGATCACATTTCATACTCCTGTGCTTGTCCATGTAAAGTCCTATTTTTGATAGTTTGGCCTGCAAATGACAAGTAGACTGCACTAGACTGCACTATGGAAACAAGTATTACAGCAAGGGTGTCCAAACTAAGGCCCCCGGGCCAAGGGCAAGACATCATGAGTTCATTAATGCAGTTTTTTTCAACCACTGTGCCGCGGCACACTAGTGTGCCGTGAGATACAGTCTGCTGTGCCGTGGGAGATTATGTAATTTCACCTATTTGGGTTAAAAATATTATTTGCAAAGCATTAATTATAGTCTGCAAATGATGTGTTGTTGTTGAGTGTCGGCAGAGTAACCGTGTAATACTCTTCCATACCAGTAGGTGGCAGCAGGTAGCAAATTGCTTTGTAGATGTCGGAAACAGCGAGAGGCAGTGTGCAGGTAAAAAGGTGTCTAATGCTTAAACCAAAAATAAACAAAAGATGAGTGATCCTAAGAAAAGGCATTGAAGCTTAGGGACAGCTATGCAGAACGCAACTAAAACTGAACTGGCTACAAAGTAAACAACAACAGAATGCTGGACGACAGCAAAGACTTACTGTGGAGCAAAGACAAAGTACATCCCAACATGGCATGACAATCAACAATGTCCCCACAAAGGAGACGCCGTGGCGCGGTTGGTAGAGTGGCTTCAATCCCCAGCTTCTACCAACCTAGTCACGTCCGTTGTGTCCTTGAGCAAGACACTTCACCCTTGCTCCTGATGGTTCGTGGTTTGGGCCTTGCATGGCAGCTCCCGCCATCAGTGTGTGAATGGGTGAATGTGGAAATAGTGTCATAGCGCTTTGAGTACCTTGAAGGTAGAAAAGCGCTACACAAGTATAACCCATTTTATTTATTTATTTTTTCAAAGAAGGATAAAAACAAGTGAAATACTCTTGATTGCTAAAACAAAGTAGATGCGGGAAATCTCGCTCAAAGGAAGACATGAAACTGCAACAGGAAAATACCCAAAAAAGAAAAAGCCACCAAAATAGGAGCGCAAGACAAGAAGTAAAACACTACACATAGGAAAACAGCAAAAAAGTCCAAATAAGTCAGGGTGTGATGTGACAGGTGGTGACAGTACACCTACTTTGAGACAAGAGCTATAGTGACGCATGCTTGGTTATGCTTTAAAGTCATATCCAACAATTGCGACGACAACTTTTTACTGTCAACTGAGTTTCATTGTTTAATGTTTTCTGCTGGTGGTGTGCCTCCGCATTTTTTCAACGCAAAAAATGTGCCTTGGCTCAAAAAAGGTTGAAAAACACTGCATTAATGCATCACAATTAATCTTAAATACCAGACGGTCTTTGAATGCTATATATTTGCTGCCATCTTGTGGATGATGTGAGTAAATCAGATCAATGACTTTGTCATGAAAACACAGCATTTAGTTATATGACAGTACAAACAACCTTCCCTAGTAATGGTGCAAAGGAAAAAATGCAACTATCAAAGGTCAACACACATGGTCATGCATTACATTGAACATTGTGGATGTTATAAAAAACATCCACACACCGTAAAAACATTCCAAATAGCACCAATTTAAATCCATCAGAGAGAAAAATATCAAAAACTCTACACACACGTTTGTTGATATTTCTGATAGATTACAAAACTTTATGAAAGTTATCACAGAAGTAAACAAGGTAGAAGTCAAACGTTCCCGTATTCTTTATATCAATGATACCAATTATATTAATTATGTATCCATTATATTAAAACAAACCCCGTTTCCATATGAGTTGGGAAATTGTGTTAGATGTAAATATAAACGGAATACAATGATTTGCAAATCATTTTCAACCCATATTCAATTGAATATGCTACAAAGACAACATATTTGATGTTCAAACTCATAAACTTGACAAAGAAGTTGGGAAAGGTGGCAATAAATACTGATAAAGTTGAGGGATGCTCATCAAACACTTATTTGGAACATCCCACAGGTGAACAGGCTAATTGGGAACAGGTGGGTGCCATGATTGGGTATAAAGTAGATTCCATGAAATGCTCAGTCATTCACAAACAAGGATGGGGCGAGGGTCACCACTTTGTCAACAAATGCCTGAGCAAATTCTTGAACAGTTTAAGAAAAACCTTTCTCAAGCAGCTATTGCAAGGAATTTAGGGATTTCACCATCTACGCTCCGTAATATCATCAAAGGGTTCAGAGAATCTGGAGAAATCACTGCACGTAAGCAGCTAAGCCCGTGACCTTCCATCCCTCAGGCTGTACTGCATCAACAAGCGACACCAGTGTGTAAAGGATATCACCACATGGGCTCAGGAACACTTCAGAAACCCACTGTCAGTAACTACAGTTGGTCGCTACATCTGTAAGTGCAAGTTAAAACTCTCCTATGCAAGGCGAAAACCGTTTATCAACAACACCCAGAAACGCCGTCGGCTTCGCTAGGCCTGAGCTCATCTAAGATGGACTGATACAAAGTGGAAAAGCGTTCTGTGGTCTGACGAGTCCACATTTCAAATTGTTTTTGGAAACTGTGGACGTCGTGTCCTCCGGACCAAAGAGGAAAAGAACCATCCGGATTGTTCTAGGCGCAAAGTGTAAAAGGCAGCATGTGTGATGGTATGGGGGTGTATTAGTGGCCAAGACATGGGTAACTTACACATCTGTGAAGGCACCATTAATGCTGAAAGGTACATACAGCTTTTGGAGCAACATATGTTGCCATCCAAGCAACGTTACCATGGACGCCCCTGCTTATTTCAGCAAGACAATGCCAAGCCACGTGTTACATCAATGTGGCTTCATAGTAAAAGAGTGCGGGTACTAGACTGGCCTGCCTGTAGTCCAGACCTGTCTCCCATTGAAAATGTGTGAAGCCTAAAATAGCACAAGGGAGACCCCCGGACTGTTGAACAACTTAAGCTGTACATCAAGCAAGAATGGGAAAGAATTCCACTTCAAAAATGTGTCTCCTCAGTTCCCAAACCTTTACTGAGTGTTGTTAAAAGGAAAGGCCATGTAACACAGTGGTGAACATGCCCTTTCCCAACTACTTTGGCACATGTTGCAGCCATGAAATTCTAAGTTAATTATTATTTGCAAAAAATAAATAAAGTTTATGAGTTTGAACATCAAATATGTTGTCTTTGTAGCATATTCAACTGAATATGGCTTGAAAATGATTTGCAAATCATTGTATTCCGTTTATATTTACATCTAACACAATTTCCCAACTCATATGGAAACGGGGTTTGTACAATATGTACACACACACACACACACACACACACACACACACACACACAAACACACACACACACACACACACACACACACACACACACACACACACACACACACACACACACACACACACACACACACACACACACACACACACACACACACACACACACACACACACACACTTTACATGAACCCAATGTGGCCCTAAAGTGAGAAAGTGAGGCCAGCCCTGTATTAGACTACAGTATATCTCTTATTGTAAATGATTCATCTACAAATACACTAATTGTCAACTTTGTATGTGGTAATGTCTTCTTTTTCACAAGCTTACTTGTAGGCTTGACAGTGCAATGTAGTCAACGCAATGCATTGTGGGTAGATGCTTTAAAATGTAATATCGGAAATTATCGGTATCGTTTTTTTAAATTATTGGTATCGTTTTTTTTATTTTTGTTTTTTTATTAAATCAACATAAAAAACACAAGATACACGTACAATTAGTGCACCAAGCCAAAAAACCTCCCTCCCCCATTCACACTCATTCACACAAAAGGGTTGTTTCTTTCTGTTATTAATATTCTGCTTCCTACATTATATATCAATATATATCAATACAGTCTGCAAGGGATACAGTCCGTAAGCACACATGATTGTGCCTGCTGCTGCTCCACTAATAGTACTAACCTTTAACACTTCATTTGTCTCATTTTCATTCATTACTAGTTTCTATGTAACTGTTTTTATATTGTTTTACTTTCTTTTTTACTCAAGAAAATGTTTTTAATTTATTTATCTTATTTTATTTTATAATTTTTTTTTTAAAAGGACATTATCTTCACCATACCTGGTTGTCCAAATGAGGCATAATAATGTGTTAATTCCACCACTGTATATATAGCGGTATCGGTTGATATCGGTATCAGTAATTAAGAGTTGGACAACATCGGAATATCGGATATCGGTGAAAAAGCCATTATCAGACATCCCTAATAGTGGGTCTTGCTGGCCTCTGAATAGCTTATTTACACGACTGACTGCAAGACTCTGGGCTAGATTTGCGTTCTTTTCTTGAACAAATGTAAAACATGGCGCATCATTAACTGCCACAATCCTTGTCATGATCGCTGCAGGGGGAAAAAAACCCAGAGATTTTTTCTCATTTCCAGCGAGAAAGCGAAGCCAAAGGAAGTGCGGTTAGTGAGCTAGTAAAGAGCCTGGGTAGCAGCTGTGAGACCATCAAACATGACTTTTAGCGCCATCACCTGGTACATGTTGGTGTGCTCACGGCATTCTCACACTGGTGCGTTTGAATCAAAGCATCTTTTATTCTGTTCCACACGTAGCATTTAGTAGGCTGTTAGCGTTAGCCAAGCTAACTGCAGACTACAAACGTATTGGGGAAAAAAGCATGTTGTCGGTTTACTTTTAGTTGTGGCTGTGCACAAAAATTAATTAAACCTAACTATTTATAATAAATCAAATAAATAAATGGGTATACTTGTATAGCGCTTTTCTACCTTCAAGGTACTCAAAGCGCTTTGACACTATTTCCACATTCACCCATTCACAAACACATTCACACACTGATGGCGGGAGCTGCCATGCAAGGCCCTAACCACCACCCATCAGGAGCAAGGGTGAAGTGTCTTGCCCAAGGACACAACGGACGTGACGAGGTTGGTAGAAGGTGGGGATTGAACCAGGAACCCTCAGTTGTTGGCACAGCCACTCTTCCAACTGTGCCACGCCATCCCCTTAATGCCCTTTTCATGCATAACAAATGCAACACAAAGTGCTTCATAGATTCCCGATGACCCACGTTATCAGTCACTGAACTATTATCACTGAAATACACTGAACAAACGTATAAATGCTGACGATCAGGTAGGTGCACCTGCTGGATATGGAGGTTGCGGGCTGGTGTGGTTATACGTGGTCCGCGGTTGTGAGGCCGGTTGAATGTACTGCCAAATTTTCCGAAACGTCTTTGGAGACGGCTTATGGTAGAGAAATCAACATTTACAAACCCCGTTTCCATATGAGTTGGGACATTGTGTTAGATGTAAATATAAACGGAATACAATGATTTGCAAATCCTTTTCAACCCATATTCAGTTGAATATGCTACAAAGACAACATATTTGATGTTCAAACTCATAAACATTTTGTTTTTTTGCAAATAATCATTAACTTTAGAATTTGATGGCAGCAACACGTGACAAAGAAGTTGGGAAAGGTGGCAATAAATACTGATAAAGTTGAGGAATGCTCATCAAACACTTATTTGGAACATCCCACAGGTGAACAGGCTAATTGGGAACAGGTGGGTGCCATGATTGGGTATAAAAGTAGATTCCATGAAATGCTCAGTCATTCACAAACAAGGATGGGGCGAGGGTCACCACTTTGTCAACAAATGCCTGAGCAAATTGTTGAACAGTTTAAGAAAAACCTTTCTCAAGCAGCTATTGCAAGGAATTTAGGGATTTCACCATCTACGCTCCGTAATATCATCAAAGGGTTCAGAGGATCTGGAGAAATCACTGCACGTAAGCAGCTAAGCCCGTGACCTTCCATCCCTCAGGCTGTACTGCATCAACAAGCGACATCAGTGTGTAAAGGATATCACCACATGGGCTCAGGAACACTTCAGAAACCCACTGTCAGTAACTACAGTTGGTCGCTACATCTGTAAGTGCAAGTTAAAACTCTCCTATGCAAGGCGAAAACCGTTTATCAACAACACCCAGAAACGCAGTCGGCTTCGCTGGGCCCGAGCTCATCTAAGATGGACTGATACAAAGTGGAAAAGTGTTCTGTGGTCTGACGAGTCCACATTTCAAATTATTTTTGGAAACTGTGGACGTCGTGTCCTCCGGACCAAAGAGGAAAAGAACCATCCGGATTGTTCTAGGCGCAAAGTGTAAAAGGCAGCATGTGTGATGGTATGGGGGTGTATTAGTGCCCAAGACATGGGTAACTTACACATCTGTGAAGGCACCATTAATGCTGAAAGGTACATACAGCTTTTGGAGCAACATATGTTGCCATCCAAGCAACGTTACCATGGACGCCCCTGCTTATTTCAGCAAGACAATGCCAAGCCACGTGTTACATCAACGTGGCTTCATAGTAAAAGAGTGCGGGTACTAGACTGGCCTGCCTGTAGTCCAGACCTGTCTCCCATTGAAAATATGTGAAGCCTAAAATAGCACAAGGGAGACCCCCGGACTGTTGAACAACTTAAGCTGTACATCAAGCAAGAATGGGAAAGAATTCCACTTCAAAAATGTGTCTCCTCAGTTCCCAAACCTTTACTGAGTGTTGTTAAAAGGAAAGGCCATGTAACACAGTGGTGAACATGCCCTTTCCCAACTACTTTGGCATGTGTTGCAGCCATGAAATTCTAAGTTAATTATTATTTGCAAAAAAAAAGAAAGTTTATGAGTTTGAACATCAAATATGTTGTCTTTGTAGCATATTCAACTGAATATGGGTTGAAAAGGATTTGCAAATCATTGTATTCCGTTTATATTTACATCTAACACAATTTCCCAACTCATATGGAAACGGGGTTTGTAATTGACGAGCAACAGCTCTGGTTGACATTCCTGCAGTCAGCCTATTGATATGCCACACCTGTGAGGTGGGATGCTTTATCTTGGCAAAGAAGAAATGGCCAAGAACTTTAGCTCCAGACTTCTTCTGCTTGTTTGATATTGTCATTACTGCCACAAGTGGTGGAAATGCATATTACAACTGAGCACAGTTGAGAAACATACTTTTTTTGGTGGCCCTCAACAGCTGGGATTCTAAACTTTTTGGACCTCGCGGCTCAACTTTTTTACAAAAGTAGGGCCCACTTAAATATCAACACTGAATTATTTATTTTACTATTGATTTCAATCACATGCAATAATTAAATCCAATAATCTAACCTACTTACAGTTTAACCTTGTCACATGATATGAGAGTTTTTTTTAATCACAAACAGTATTATCAAGGCTTAGGTCAGGCTGATTACAAAAACATGTGTGTTTTGGTCCTAAATGATCTCAGTAAGATATTACAGCTTGTAGCTGAGATTTGATGAGCTATATTGAGTAAAACATGCTTGAAACTAGAATATCAACTGTTGCAAAGCTGTGTCATCAACACTCAAGTATAAAACTACTTTTTTAAAGTCATCATTTGTTATTTCAAGCATGTACAAAAACAAATCATGATTTTGACACAATTGTGTCTCATAATTAAAACAGATGGACTTTGCTGTTTTATTTTCAATGAAACAATAGAAAAACGTACTCATATAGTAGTGCACTTGTTATTAGTGAGAATATACTCATTTGAAGGTATTTTTGGGTTCATTGAAGTTAGCTCATTTGACTTGTTTTGGAAAGTCTTGACAAGCCAAATTTTCTTGTTCTATTGGCAGATAATTTTGCTTAGTTCAAATAAAATACCCCTCATTTTTGTATTTTTTTTTCTTGTTTTTGAACACTGACTTTTTGCAGTGCATTAAGTAAAATTAAAAAAAAAAAACGATTTAAAAAACATTTCCTAGAATGTGCTTGAACTCATTTCCTCTGGACAACAAGCCACCGACTTTTAGTGAACCTTAACTTTCCAATAGTGTAATTCCTACAGGAAAAGAATGTTAGTATTTCTACTGAGCTTCTACCTTTGCTGCGTTGGGACATCACCATCTGATGCTCTCCGCCACCTTCTGTAATTGTTGTTACAAGAATCTTGTGTGACATGGTTCAAGCTCTCGGTAAAGACATTTCTCGACCTCTGCTGGTAAAATGTGTTTTTTCACAGCAGCGTGGTGAAGGATGAGTAGCAGTGTTCCCACAACTCCTATTATTTTAGTCCCAGCTGAAGTGGAGTCACTTGAAATAATACTTCATCCGACGTTCTCACAACTCACATCTCCCAGTTTTGGTCATGTTTACCTTTGGAAGAAAACTAACTTCTGTCTTTCCTGCAGCAGAGTTTATAACAGTAAGTTATTAATCATCACAGATAGGGATGGCAATCGCTCCTACAGAATTGGTTCTCCATCCATCCATCCATCTTCTTCCGCTTATCTGAGGTCAGGTCGCGGGGGAAGCAGCCTAAGCAGAGAAGCCCAGACTTTCCTCTCCCCAGCCACTTCGTCCAGCTCTTCCCGGAGGATCCCGAGGCGTTCCCAGGCCAGCCGGGAGACATAGTCTTCCCAATGTGTCCTGGGTCTTCCCCGTGGCCTCCTACCGGTTGGACATGCCCTAAACACCTCCCTAGGGAGGCGTTCAGGTGGCATCCTGACCAGATGTTGGAACCACCTCATCTGGCTCCTCTCCATGTGGAGGAGCAGCGGCTTTACTTTGAGCTCCTCCCGGATGACAGAGCTTCTCACCCTATCTCTAAGGGAGAGACCCGCCACCCGGCGGAGGAAACTCATTTGGGCCGCTTGTACCCGTGATCTTGTCCTTTCGGTCATAACCCAAAGCTCATGACCATAGGTGGGGATGGGAACGTAGATCGACCGGTAAATTGAGAGCTTTGCCTTCCGGCTCAGCTCCTTCTCCACCACAACGGATCGATACAGCGTCCGCATTACTGAAGACGCCGCACCGATCCGCCTGTTGATCTCACCATCCACTCTTCCCTCACTCGTGAACAAGACTCCCGGGTACTTGAACTCCTCCACTTGGGGCAGGGTCTCCTCCCCGACCCCGAGATGGCACTCCACCCATTTCCAGGCGAGAACCATGGACTCGGACTTGGAGGTGCTGATTCCCATCCCAGTCGCTTCACACTCTGCTGCGAACAGATCCAGCGAGAGCTGAAGATCCTGGCCAGATGAAGCCATCAGGACCACATCATCTGCAAAAAGCAGAGACCTAATCCTGCAGCCACCAAACCAGATCCCCTCAACGCCTTGACTGCGCCTAGAAATTCTGTCCATAAAAGTTATGAACAGAATGGGTGACAAAGGGCAGCCTTGGCGGAGTCCAACCCTCACTGGAAACGTGTCCGACTTACAGCCGGCAATGCGGAGCAAGCTCTGACACTGATCATACAGGGAGCGGACCGCCACAATCAGACAGTCCGATACCCCATACTCTCTGAGCACTCCCCACAGGACTTCCCGAGGGACACGGTCGAATGCCTTCTCCAAGTCCACAAAGCACATGTAGACTTGTTGGGCAAACTCCCATGCACCCTCAAGGACCCTGCCGAGAGTATAGAGCTGGTCCACAGTTCCACCACCAGGATGAAAACCACACTGTTCCGAATTGGTTCTCATTGTATCAATTCCTTGGAAACACCTGCCATTTTCTTCTCTTAACGGTTCTTCCGGGTGGGGATGACGTGGTTACACAACGTGCGTACTGACGTCAGATCGTGGAACAAACACCAACGTTTTACAAGAAAAGATTGCAATATCGTACTGGTAATCATTTTAAGGCTGAGGATGTACGAGCAATATGCTGAAACATTTGAAGGCACAGCATACAGTCACTAGAAATCAAAGTGTAGCTAGCGCCTCATCTGCCTCCTATCGTTGAAATGAAGGCCTTCTCGTTTAGGAGCATGACCAGAGACAGCTCCAGTTCTTGTCTGCCACTAGACCAGGGGTCTGCAACCTGCAGCTCTGGGGGCCACATGCAGCTTTTGCATGCCTCCTTTTGGCTTTTAAAACATGTCAATCAATAATGGCTACTTAATTGTCATTTAGTTCATCTATTTTAATGTAACCATTTTTATTTTGGAGTGCTTAAATGTGGGGAGAAAATGGCAAACAACAAAAAATCTAATGTGGAAATTCGGGTTGTATAGTATACAGGTACTAGTATAGTACTAATACTAATGAATCAAAAACGGTACTATACTCTGTTTGAAATGTACCAGTTCCCCATTTTTTTATTTCTTTAACGGGCATGACGGCGCGTGGTCACGTGGTGACATTGCTGGTTTTACCAGCAGAGGAGCATGTTGGGCAGCGCACACACACAGAGTACTTACAAGCAGACACAGTGTGTAGACAGAAAAGGGAGAATGGATAAAGATAAAGGTGAAGTTAAAACACTGAAACACCCTCAGGAAGAGCTGCTTTAAGACATGGCTAACATCCATCCACAGTGTTTTAGCTACTTCTAAATCACTAATCCTGGCCTCCATGGCGACTAATAAACTGAGTTTCTTACAAGTAGCATCATCACTGGAGGACGAGGAATAGCTAAACATGCTTCACTACACACCGTAGGATACAATAGCTCACCGCCGTCACAATGTAAACAAATGCCATGGGTGGATCTACACCTGACATCCACTGTAATGATACCAAGTACAAGAGCGTATCTAGTCGATACTACTATGATTACATCGATATTTTTATTGTCACAAAATCTTTTTTCCTTTTTTTTTTTAATTAAATATTCATATTATGATTATAAAGTCAGTAAATACGTCCCTGGACACATGAGGACTTTGAATATGACCAATGTATGATCCTGTAACTACTAGGTATCGGATCCATACCTAAATGTGTGGTATCATCCAAAACTAATGTCAAGTATCAAAGAAGAGAAGAATAAGTGATTATTACATTTTAACAGAAGTGTAGATAGAACATGTTAAAACAGAAAATAAGCAGATATTAACAGTAAATGAACAAGTAGATTAATAATTTATTTTTACAGTTTGTCCCTCATAATGTGTACAAAATAATAGGTGTATAAATGACACAATATGTTACTGCATACGTCAGCAGACTAATTAGGAGTCTTTGTTTGTTTACTTACTACTAAAAGACAAGTTGTCTAGTATGTTCACTATTTTATTTAAGGACTAAATTACAATAATAAACATATGTTTTATCTACACTAAGATTTTGTGTTACAATAAAAACAATAATGACTTTTTTTGTGTTGCCCTTTATTTAGAAAAGTATTGAAATACATTTTGGTACCGGTACCAAAATATTGGTATCAAGACAACCTTAGTCCCGAATCACAGGACTAAATGACTACAGGCCGGTCGCGCTGACGTCTGTGGTCATGAAGTCCTTTGAGCGCTTGGTCCTGCCCCACCTCAAGGACATCACCGCCCCCCTCCTGGACCCACTGCAGTTCGCCTACAGAGCCAACAGGTCTGTGGATGATGCAGCGAACCTGGCCCTCCACTTCATCCTGGAGCATCTGGACTCCCCAGGAACCTACGCTAGGATCCTGTTTGTGGACTTCAGCTCTGCCTTCAACACCATCCTCCCTGGACTGCTACGAGACAAGCTCTACCAGCTCAGCGTGCCCGACTCCCTCTGCAGTTGGATCAATGACTTCCTGACAGACCGAAGACAGCACGTGCGGCTGGGGAAGATTGTCTCGGACAGTCGAACCACAAACACTGGTACTCCTCAGGGCTGTGTACTCTCCCCCTGGCTCTTCTCCCTGTATACAAACTGCTGCACCTCCAGTCACCAGTCCGTAAAACTGCTCAAGTTTGCGGATGACACCACCCTCATCGGGCTCATCTTGAATGGCGACGAGGCCGCCTACAGGAGAGAGGTGGACCGGCTGGCGTCCTGGTGCAGCCTCAACAACCTGGAGCTGAACGCCCAGAAAACAGTGGAGATGATCATGGACTTCAGGAAAGTCACAGCCCCACCATCCCCCCTCACCCTGATTGACTCTCCCACCCCCGTCCCCATTGTGGACTCCTTCCGTTTCTTGGGCACCACCATCACCCAGGACCTCAAGTGGGAGTTGACCATCAGCTCCCTCATCAAGAAGGCCCAGCAGAGGATGTACTTCCTGCGGCAGCCGAGGAAACTTAAGGTGCCGACCGAGATGCTGGCGCAGTTTTACTCAGCCATCATAGAGTCCATCCTCACCTCCTCCATCACAGTGTGGTTCCGCGGCGCCACAGTCCAGGATAAGAATAGACTGCAGCGCATGGTACGTGCTGCTGAGAAGGTGATTGGCTGCAAGCTCCCATCCCTCCAGGACTTGTTCTCCTCCAGGACCAGGAGGCGTGTGGGTGGGATCACAGCTGACTCTTCTCACCCTGGACACAAACTATTCTCCCCTCTCCCCTCAGGCAGACCCACACCTCCCGCCACCTGAACAGTTTTTTCCCCTCGGCCATCAGGCAAATGAACAATAACTCCTAACAGCAGCTCCTTGAATTCCTTCTAAGTCTATAACAAGATCTGATAGCTCAGTTACAGCTCTTTTTATTACCAAATATGTGTTATATGTCTTTTATGTCGCACGTTTGCACCAAGAAAAATTCCTAGTTTGTGTACCCGTTCTCAAACAATGGCAATAAAACTATTCTGATTCTGAATTGATGGTCAAATACAACATAAAAGCGTTACTACTAAAAAGCTAGTACATTTTCTTAACACTAAATTGTCAGGGTTGCTATGGTTACACCCTCGTGTGCAGCTGTTGAGTAGAAGAGTTGGCTGACATACATTATAGTGTTGTGAAAACATGTCCATTAGATGAGACAGTATGAATAATAATAATAATATTATACAAAACCAAAGGAACAGTAACACAAATGTGTTATTTGATGTAGAAAAGCACTTGTTTCCTGTTATGAGCAGAATGATGGATGATGTCATTGCTCCTCCACTTTGGGGACCAAAGGTTAAAGGTCAGGCTGAAGCCATGAGGGAGCTTCAATCAGCATATGACCATCTAGTACTTCCTTACAAGATGAAGACACAGCAACATACTGTGCCGCTAGGACAGGTGTGCCCAAGTGCGAATCGAGGGCCATTTTGGGGCCACAGCTTTTGGAAATAATGTTTTACCATTGGCTCTTGGCATATTTTACAACTAGAAAAACATGTATTATTAATGAGATAAAAGCTCTCTGCCACACCTGAGTTGGCGTGGAGAGACCGGAGGAGATGCGGATGAAGACACAGGGCTGCGGGGCTGGGTCTCCAGATGGACGAGCTTCATGGAGTCCTGACCGGATGAGCAAGTACCAGACACTTCACGGACAAGTTCTCGATCATCTCATTGGCCGAGGGCTGGTGGGCAGCCTAGGACGGAGTCGGCTCTCTTTGTCGTTTTGTTGGGTCCGTTCCTGTCTCTGGACCCCCACCCCAGTAGACGCAGCGAATGTGGGTGTTGAAATTGTGTTTTTGTTTTACTTTAGAATATAATAGAATAGAAAGTACTTTATTGATCCCTGGGGGAAATTCAGCACCAGTTCGCTCACAATAGACAATAATAACAATAAATAATATAATATATATAATCTATTATATATATAATATACAAACCCCGTTTCCATATGAGTTGGGAAATTGTGTTAGATGTAAATATAAACGGAATACAATGATTTGCAAATAATTTTCAATCCATATTCAGTTGAATATGCTACAAAGACAACATATTTGATGTTCAAACTCATAAACATTGCAAATAATCATTAACTTTAGAATTTGATGCCAGCAACACGTGACAAAGTTGGGAAAGGTGGCAATAAATACTGATAAAGTTGAGGAATGCTCATCAAACACTTATTTGGAACATCCCACAGGTGTGCAGGCAAATTGGGAACAGGTGGGTGCCATGATTGGGTATAAAAGTAGATTCCATGAAACGCTCAGTCATTCACAAACAAGGATGGGGCGAGGGTCACCACTTTGTCAACAAATGTCTGAGCAAACTTTTGAACAGTTTAAGAAAAACCTTTCTCAAGCAGCTATTGCAAGGAATTTAGGGATTTCACCATCTACGCTCCGTAATATCATCAAAGGGTTGAGAGAACCTGGAGAAATCACTGCACGTAAGCAGCTAAGCCTGTGACCTTCCATCCCTCAGGCTGTACTGCATCAACAAGCCACATCAGTGTGTAAAGGATATCACCACATGGGCTCAGGAACACTTCAGAAACCCACTGTCAGTAACTACAGTTGGTCGCTACATCTGTAAGTGCAAGTTAAAACTCTCCTATGCAAGGCCAAAACCGTTTATCAACAACACCCAGAAACGCCGTCGGCTTCGCTGGGCCTGAGCTCATCTAAGATGGACTGATACAAAGTGGAAAAGTGTTCTGTGGACTGACGAGTCCACATTTCAAATTGTTTTTGGAAACTGTGGACGTCGTGTCCTCCGGACCAAAGAGGAAAAGAACCATCCAGATTGTTCTAGGCGCAAAGTGTAAAAGGCAGCATGTGTGATGGTATGGGGGTGTATTAGTGCCCAAGACATGGGTAACTTACACATCTGTGAAGGCACCATTAATGCTGAAAGGTACATACAGCTTTTGGAGCAACATAAGTTGCCATCCAAGCAACGTTACCATGGACGCCCCTGCTTATTTCAGCAAGACAATGCCAAGCCACGTGTTACATCAACGTGGCTTCATAGTAAAAGAGTGTGGGTACTAGACTGGCCTGCTTGTAGTCCAGACCTGTCTCCCATTGAAAATGTGTGGCGCATTATGAAGCCTAAAATAGCACAAGGGAGACCCCCGGACTGTTGAACAACTTAAGCTGTACATCAAGCAAGAATGGGAAAGAATTCCACCTGAGAAGCTTCAAAAATGTGTCTCCTCAGTTCCCAAACCTTTAATGAGTGTTGCTAAATGGAAAGGCCATGTAACACAGTGGTGAACATGCCCTTTCCCAACTACTTTGGCACGTGTAGCAGCCATGAAATTCTAAGTTAATTATTATTTGCAAAAAAAAAGAAAGTTTATGAGTTTGAACATCAAATATGTTGTCTTTGTAGCATATTCAACTGAATATGGCTTGAAAAGGATTTGCAAATCATTGTATTCCGTTTATATTTACATCTAACACAATTTCCCAACTCATATGGAAACGGGGTTTGTATAATATATAATATATGAATAATATAAACATATTATATATATTACATTTATTAAGGAACTTATTGGTCTGTAACATTTCTTTCTCATTGTGTTTTACTTTTGTAGTTGTATGTAGAAAGGCTAGTTGCATCAGCTCTAATGTGCTCTTTAATACATTTTATGTTCTTCAATGCTTCCCTCGTGGTTTACCTTATTTTTGTGGACTTTTAAATCTGCCACATCATTTCCCCTTTGTGAGATAAATCAAGTCAATCATGTCAATGTATGTATTCTTTCATTTTCCACAGCATATCCAGATCAGAAGTGCGGGGGCAGCAATCTTTGCAGACTTCAGACTTCAGGGTCACTGGCCAGATGTGGGACATTCCCCCTCTAGATTGTCCTCCATATACACCAGCTCCTCTTTCTTGTTGAGCATGCACACAAGGCCTCACCAGGGACGAAGGAGATGCCCAGACCACCTCAATCATCCACGATTGAGCTTTTTCAGTCAATCCCTAAAGTTAGTGACTCTAGGTGGGTGTGGGGACGTAGATGGACTGGTATGTGGAGAGCTTTGCCTTATGGCCAAGTGCAGCCACCACATTACTACCATCTGGTGCTCCAGCTTTACCTCAGTCATGAATAAGATGCTGAGATACTGCAGCTTCTCCACCTGGGGCAACACAAAGGATGCAATACACTCTTCTCCAGATGACAACCATGACCTCAGAACTGGAGGTGATGAGCCTCACACTCAACTCCAAACCGCCCTAAGAAAAGCTGAAGGTCACAGCTTGACGAGACCATCAGGACCATAATCATCCACCAAGAAGAGAGAGAAGTTACAAGGCCCCAAGAATGAACACCCTCAAGGCCTTTGCTGTATCCAGAAATGATGTCCATAAAATGATGAACAACATTTGTGGGAAAGAGCAGCTTTTTTTGGATTTTTGCCTATCAATCACAATCATTATGAAAGATAAGAGCACCATACTTTTTTTTTTTTTTTTTTTTTTTTAGGATTCTAAAAATTAAAAAAATTGCACCATTGTAGCCTTCAAAGTCCTCTAAAACAACTTCAAAACCCTCCATCAACGTTTTATATACACACTGCAAGTATATATGTAATGTAGTAACAGACACCTTCATAACAATATGTAATATGTACAATATACACACTGCAAGTATATATATAATGTAACAGACACCTTCATAACAATATGTAATATGTACAATATACACACTGCAAGTATATATATATATAATGTAGTAACAGACACCTTCATAACAATATGTAATATGTACAATATACACACTGCAAGTATATATATAATGTAGTAACAGACACCTTCATAACAATATGTAATATGTACAATATACACACTGCAAGTATATATATATATATATAATGTAGTAACAGACACCTTCATAACAATATGTAATATGTACAATATACACACTGCAAGTATATATATAATGTAGTAACAGACACCTTCATAACTATATGTAATATGTACAATATACACACTGCAAGTATATATATAATGTAGTAACAGACACCTTCATAACAATATGTAATATGTACAATATACACACTGCAAGTATATATATAATGTAGTAACAGACACCTTCATAACTATATGTAATATGTACAATATACACACTGCAAGTATATATATAATGTAGTAACAGACACCTTCATAACAATATGTAATATGTACAATATACACACTGCAAGTATATATATAATGTAGTAACAGACACCTTCATAACAATATGTAATATGTACAATATACACACTGCAAGTATATATATAATGTAGTAACAGACACCTTCATAACAATATGTAATATATCCCAATTAGCCTGTTCACCTGTGGGATGTTCCAAATAAGTCTTTGATGAGCATTCCTCAACTTTATCACTCTTTTTTGCCACTTGTGCCAGCTTTTTTGAAACAGGTTGCAGGCATCAAATTCCAAATGAGCTAATATTTGCAAAAAATATCAAAGTTTTGCAGTTGGAACGTTAAATATCTTGTCTTTGCAGTCTATTCAATTGAATATAAGTTGAAAATGATTTGTTGTATTCTCTTTTTATTTACCATTTACACAACGTGACAACTTCACTGCTTTTGGCTTTTGTACTATTTACTATGTTCTATTATCGCAGTGTCATGAAGTTATTACTACTTCCTGTATTGTGCAACATTAACAAATCAGGTGGGTTTGGTTCATCTGCTGCGTGACTGAATCCACCACATTTCAGCAGTGAAACTTCCTTGTGTGATCATCATATTGGAGGTGCGGTCGTCATATTGGAGGTGTGGTCGTCATATTGGAGGTGTGATCGTCATATTAGAGGTGTGATCGTCATATTGGAGGTGTGATCGTCATATTGGAGGTGTGGTCGTCATATTGGAGGTGCGGTCGTCATATTGCAGGTGCGGTCGTCATATTAGAGGTGTGGTCGTCATATTGGAGGTGTGGTCGTCATATTGGAGGTGAGGTCGTCATATTGGAGGTGCGGTCGTCATATTGGAGGTGCGGTCGTCATATTGGAGGTGCGGTCGTCATATTGGAGGTGCGGTCGTCATATTGGAGGTGCGGTCGTCATATTGGAGGTGCGGTCGTCATATTGGAGGTGCGGTCGTCATATTGGAGGTGCGGTCGTCATATTGGAGGTGCGGTCGTCATATTGGAGGTGCGATCGTCATATTGGAGGTGCGATCGTCATATTGGAGGTGCGATCGTCATATTGGAGGTGTGGTCGTCATATTGGAGGTGCGATCGTCATATTGGAGGTGCGATCGTCATATTGGAGGTGCGATCGTCATATTGGAGGTGCGATCGTCATATTGGAGGTGCGATCGTCATATTAGAGGTGCGATCGTCATATTGGAGGTGCGATCGTCATATTGGAGGTGTGGTCGTCATATTGGAGGTGCGGTCGTCATATTGGAGGTGCGGTCGTCATATTGGAGGTGCGGTCGTCATATTGGAGGTGCGGTCGTCATATTGGAGGTGCGGTCGTCATATTGGAGGTGCGATCGTCATAGTGGAGGTGCAATCGTCATAGTGGAGGTGTGATCGTCATATTGGAGGTGTGGTCGTCATATTGGAGGTGCGGTCGTCATATTGGAGGTGCGATCTTCATACTGGAGGTGCGGTCGTCATATTGGAGGTGCGGTCGTCATATTGGAGGTGCGGTCGTCATATTGGAGGTGCGGTCGTCATATTGGAGGTGCGGTCGTCATATTGGAGGTGCGGTCGTCATATTGGAGGTGCGGTCGTCATATTGGAGGTGCGATCGTCATATTGGAGGTGCGATCGTCATATTGGAGGTGCGATCGTCATATTGGAGGTGCGATCGTCATATTGGAGGTGCGATCGTCATATTGGAGGTGTGATCGTCATATTGGAGGTGTGATCGTCATATTGGAGGTGTGATCTTCATATTGGAGGTGTGATCGTCATATTGGAGGTGTGATCGTCATATTGGAGGTGTGATCATCATATTGGAGGTGTGATCATCATATTGGTGGTGTGATCGTCATATTGGAGGTGTGGTCATCATATTGGAGGTGTGATCGTCATATTGGAGGTGTGATCGTCATATTGGAGGTGTGATCGTCATATTGGTGGTCATATTGGAGGTGTGATCGTCATATTGGTGGTCATATTGGAGGTGTGATCGTCATATTAGAGGTGTGATCGTTATATTGGAGGTGTGATCGTCATATTGGAGGTGTGATCATCATATTGGAGGTGTGATCATCATATTGGAGGTGTGATCGTCATATTGGAGGTGTGATCGTCATATTGGAGGTGTGATCATCATATTGGAGGTGTGATCATCATATTGGAGATGTGATCGTCATATTGGAGGTGTGATCATCATATTGGAGGTGTGATCATCATATTGGAGGTGTGATCATCATATTGGAGGTGTGATCGTCAGATTGGAGGTGTGATCATCATATTGGAGGTGTGATTGTCATATTGGAGGTGTGATCGTCATATTGGAGGTGTGATCATCATATTGGAGGTGTGATCGTCATATTGGAGGTGTGATCGTCATATTGGAGGTGTGATCATCATATTGGTGGTGCGATCGTCATATTGGAGGTGTGATCATCATATTGGAGGTGTGATCGTCATATTGGAGGTGTGATCATCATATTGGAGGTGTGATCGTCATATTGGAGGTGTGATCGTCATATTGGTGGTCATATTGGAGGTGTGATCGTCATATTGGAGGTGTGATCATCATATTGGAGGTGTGGTCGTCATATTGGAGGTGTGATCATCATATTGGAGGTGTGATCGTCATATTGGAGGCGTGATCGTCATATTGGAGGTGCGATCGTCATATTGGAGGTGTGGTTGTCATATTGGAGGTGTGATCATCATATTGGTGGTGCGATCGTCATATTGGAGGTGTGATCATCATATTGGAGGTGTGGTCGTCATATTGGAGGTGTGATCGTCATATTGGAGGTGTGATCATCATATTGGAGGTGTGATCGTCATATTGGAGGTGTGATCGTCATATTGGAGGTGTGATCATCATATTGGTGGTGCGATCGTCATATTGGAGGTGTGATCGTCATATTGGAGGTGTGATCATCATATTGGAGGTGTGATCGTCATATTGGAGGTGTGATCATCATATTGGAGGTGTGATCATCATATTGGAAACAATGAGGCGGAAACTCCAGTTCCATTAGCAGTGTGATGCTGAATCAATGACATTTAATTTAGGAACGCGCTTTAACCTCATGGATCACAGCACAATCGAAGACACGTACTGCATGAGCGTACAACGGGTCAGCGGAAACACACACCCCTTATTGGTTTTGCCGTTTTGGAAAAGTAACAAGTGGTGTGTGTTACTGATGTACATGAAGTCAAACAACGGATGCATGTCCTCATGCACATGGAATGCACGCACACTCACCAAAACAGCTGTGGGTGCTTTGGGTAGCGGCCACATTCCTCATGTGTGTGAGGTCAACACGGGACAAGGGCTGTTCTCAATGCACACACACACACACACACACACACACACACACACACACAAATACAAACACACACACACACACACACACACGCACACAAACACAAACACATACACGCCTAATGGCAAGCAAAGTCAATGACACCTCACACACCTTGGGATAAAACGTATGCTTGTCTTAAAGCAGGGGTCTCAAACATGCGGCCCGTGGGCCAATTGCGGCCCGCGAGACGTTATTTTGCGGCCCCCACCTTAATATGAAAGTTTAAAGGCCTACTGAAAGCCACTACTACCGACCACGCAGTCTGATAGTTTATATATCAATGATGAAATCTTAACATTGCAACACATGCCAATACGGCCGGGTTAACTTATAAAGTGACATTTTAAATTTACCGGGAAATATTCGGCTGAAAACGTCTATGTATGATGACGTTTGCGAGTGACGTCACTAGTTAAACGGAAGTATTGGGACCCATTGAATCCAATACAAAAAAGCTCTGTTTTCATCTCATAATTCCACAGTATTGTGGACATCTGTGTTGGTGAATCTTTTGCAATTTGTTTAATGAACAATGAAGACTGCAAAGAAGAAAGTTGTAGGTGGGATCGGTGTATTAGCGGCTGGCTGCAGCAACACAACCAGGAGGACTTTGACTTGGATAGCAGACGCGCTATCCAACGCTAGCCGCCGACCGCACGGATGATCGGGTGAAGTCCTTCGTCACACCGTCGATCGCTGCAACGCAGGTGAGCACGGGTGTTGATGAGCAGATGAGGGCTGGCTGGCGTAGGTGGAGCGCTAATGTTTTTAGCATAGCTCTGTGAGGTCCCGTTCCTAAGTTAGCTTCTATGGCGTCGTTAGCAACAGCATTGTTAAGCTTCGCCAAGCTGGAAAGCATTAACCGTGTAGTTACATGTCCATGGTTTAATAGTATTATTGATTTTCTGTCTATCCTTCCAGTCAGGGGTTTATTTATTTTATTTCTATCTGCATTTGAGCCCGATGCTATCACGTTAGCTCCATAGCTAAAGTGTTTCCCCGATGTATTGTCGTGGGGATAAAAGTCACTGTGAATGTCCATTTCGCGTTCTCGACTCTCATTTTCAAGAGGATATAGTATCCGAGGTGGTTTAAAATACAAATCAGTGATCCACAATAGAAAAAGGAGAAAGTGTGGAATCCAATGAACCCTTGTACCTAAGTTACGGTCAGAGCGAAAAAAGATACGTCCTGCACTGCACTCTAGTCCTTCACTCTCACGTTCCTCATCCACAAATCTTTCATCCTCACTCAAATTAATGGGGTAATCGTCGCTTTCTCGGTCTGAATTTCTCTCGCTGCATTGTAAACAATGGGGAAATGTGAGCAGCCCTCCAGCTTGTGACGTCACGCTACTTCCGGTACAGGCAAGGCTTTTTTTTTAATCAGCGACCAAAAGTTGTGAACTTTATCGTCGTTCTCTACTAAATCCTTTCAGCAAAAATATGGCAATATCGCGAAATGATCAAGTATGACACATAGAATGGATCTGCTATCCCCGTTTAAATAAAATAAAAAAATTTCAGTAGGCCTTTAATGTTAGTGCGGCCCGCAAGTTTTAAATGAATGGCGCTTGACAGCGTTGTGTGCGGAGCTGAAGGAATCTACCAATCACGGTGTGGTAAAGGCTCTCGACAATATCGAGGGAGTGCCATGAAGGCACTGCCTTTAGTGTCCTCTAGAAACTGTCGCATCATCTTTTCTCCATGCTAACAGCGTGCCGTCCCAGATACATGTTGTATGAGGCTTCTGCAGACACACACAAGTTATTGCAAGACATACTTGAGGAACAGCCATACATGTCACACTGAGGGTGGTCATATTTTATTTTATTTCTTTTTTAACACTGTTACAAATATGCGCCACACTGTGAACCCACACCAAACAAGAATGACAAACACATTTCGGGAGAACATCCTAAACACAACATAAACACAACAGAACAAATACCCAGGATCCTTTGCAGAACTAACTCTTCCGGGCTACAAAAACAACCCCGCCTCCTCCCAACCCCGCCCACCTCAACCCCCCCACACACACCTCAACCCCCCCCACCCCCCATTTCCCGAATTCGGAGGTCTCAAGGTTGGCAAGTATGCATTGACGTCACTTGCGTGATGCAAGCAGAGAAAGATTTTGCCGCTTTTCCACGACACCCGAACACACTCTTCCTCCCTCCCTCCCTCCCTCCCTGCCTCCCTCGCTCGCCCGCATGCTCGCTCCCGCCCCCGCTGTAAACAGTCCGGGCGGGGAAGACGAGCGTTCAAAGCACTCCGCCGAAGGAGCGAGCGACAATACAAAAGTGTGGTTCACTGGACCCCAGCGCTGATACTCCGACAGAGAGTCGCTGGGCGAATCAGACGTGTAACACGTTAGTGGTGATGTTAGCCCGTTCGGGGCTAATTGTGCTACCGTAACTGTAAACTCCACGGCCGTTGGCTCCAGACAGAGACGATTATTGATGCAATATTTCTTTGTTGAGCACAGGGGCACCCCGACGTGTCTTATTTCATTTCATTTTTATTTATCTCCTTCATTGATGTGCATCTTTGATCGATAGACAATTATACCTCAATTATTCAATTATACATTTACACACCAATGCCTGATAAGGAGCAGCATGAAGAAAAATCTTATATTTTCCTGCCCCCTTCAACATAATACGTAGTCTTACTTAAAGGCCTACTGAAATGTATTTTTTTTATTTAAACGGGGATAGCAGATCTATTCTATGTGTCATACTTGATCATTTCGCGATATTGCCATATTTTTGCTGAAAGGATTTAGTATAGAACAACGACGATAAAGATTGCAACTTTTGGTATCTGATAAAAAAAAGGCTTGCCCCTACCGGAAGTAGCGTGACGTAGTCAGTTGAACATATACGCAAAGTTCCCTATTGTTTACAATGATGGCCGCATGAAGTGAGAGAGATTCGGACCGAGAAAGCGACAATTTCCCCATTAATTTGAGCGAGGATGACAGATTTGTGGATGAGTAAAGTGCAAGTGAAGGACTAGTGGGGAGTTGAAGCTATTCAGATAGGGAAGATGCTGTGAGAGCCGGGGGTGACCTGATATTCAGCTGGGAATGACTACAACAGTAAATAAACACAAGACATATATATACTCTATTAGCCACAACACAACCAGGCTTATATTTAATATGCCACAAATTAATCCTGCATAAAAACACCTGCGTGTTTGTTACGCTAGCTCCTAGCTCCTCTGCTAGCTCCTAGCTCCATAGAACACGCCAATACAATTCAAACACCTGATCAACACACACAATCACTCAGCCCAAAAGACCGTTCACCTAACCCAAGGTTCATAAAGCTTATATATTTTTAAAAAGTTACGTACGTGACGCGCACATACGGTCAAGCTATCAAATGTTTAGCAGCCAAGGCTGCATACTCACGGTACCTGATATTCAGCTGGGAATGACTACAACAGTAAATAAACACAAGACATATATATACTCTATTAGCCACAACACAACCAGGCTTATATTTAATATGCCACAAATTAATCCTGCATAAAAACACCTGCGTGTTTGTTACGCTAGCTCCTAGCTCCTATGCTAGCTCCTAGCTCCATAAAACACGCCAATACAATTCAAACACCTGATCAACACACACAATCACTCAGCCCAAAAGACCGTTCACCTAACCCAAGGTTCATAAAGCTTATATATTTTAAAAAAGTTACGTACATACGCAAAAAAAAGTTGCGCACATACGGTCAAGCGATCAAATGTTTAGAAGCCAAAGCTGCATACTCACAGTAGCACGTCTGCGTCTTTGTCATCCAAATCAAAGTAATCCTGGTAAGAGTCTGTGTTGTCCCAGTTCTCTACAGGCGTCTGTGTATCGAAGTCAAAAGTCCTCCTGGTTAGAGTCTCTGTTATCCGAGTTCTTCCATCTTGACTGCATCTTCCGGAAATGTAAACAAAGAAGCTGACTACGTTCGAAAAATACGTCCATTTCGCACCGACAACTTTCTTCTTTGCTTGCTCAGCTTCCTTCTCCATAATGCAATGAACATGATTGCAACAGATTCACGAACACAGATGTCCAGAATACTGTGGAATTATGAAATGAAAACAGAGCTTTTTCGTATTGGCTTCAATGTGGAAGGCATACCCGTGTTCGCCGGGCTACGTCACGCGCATACGTCATCCTCAGAGGCGTTTCGAACCGGAAGTTTAGCGGCAAATTTAAAATGTCACTTTATAAGTTAACCCGGCCGTATTGGCATGTGTTATAATGTTAAGATTTCATCATTGATATATAAACTATCAGACTGCGTGGTCGGTAGTAGTGGCTTTCAGTAGGCCTTTAATGATATCATATAAACCAACAATTACATCCAAATATAACGAAAACAAACAAAAAACACAAAAAAACACAAGAATTGCAAAACTTCATGATGTACAAACCAAACAAAAAAAACAAAAGAAGTAATATACACCTCACGGGATGATACAAAACAAATACAAAACCAGGCAAAAAATAAGTAAAATAATAAATATAAAGCAAAATGTAAACACTTATGGCTGTCCATATGATCTTATTGTTCTGTCTTTATATATTTTTTCAATTGGAATATATTTTTACAATCTTTTATCTCATTGTAAAGATAATTCCATAGTTGAACCCCCACCACTGATATGCACATTTGTTTTAAAAAGAAGTAATATACACCTCACGGGATGATACAAAACAAATACAAAACCAGGCAAAAAATAAGTAAAATACCGTATTTCCTTGAATTGGCGCCGGGAATATAGTATTCGCCTGCCTAGAATTACAGCCGGGTCAAACTCGTTTCGCAAAATAATTAGCGCATGCTTGGCACTTCCGCCGGGTCAAATATGAGTCATTAAATGACTCCCGCCTCCAGGTGGTAGAGGGCGCTAGTGATCCTTCTTGCGACTACCAGCACTGCAGGAGACAGGTACTGCAGAAGAAGACAACAAGCAGCAAGCATGCAGCAATTGTTTGCTTGCACTTTTAACATGGAGGATTACATATCTAAAATAAAACCGTTTTCTAAACTGGACTTTCAATCGAAGCAGGAGGTAATAATTAAAGGAATACCTCCAGAGACTTTTAAAATTGAAGAAAGATGAGAAAGACTGCCTTTGATCAGAAGCAGCTGCACATGGACCCATCTACAAGTAAAGGTAAGATCATAATAACGTTTTTTTTATTAAATGTGTTTTTCATGATAAGGTATGCGCCGGAGTGAGAAGAGGTTTTAAAATAATTAGAGCATGCTTGCTCATTCCGCATGGTTTTGGTAACCGCAGGAGTGAGAAGAGGTTTTAAATTAATTAGCGCCCCTGCGGCTATTCAAGGAAATACGGTAATAAATATAAAGCAAAATGTAAACACTTATGGCTGTCCATATGATCTTATTGTTCTGTCTTTATATATTTTTTCAATTGGAATATATTTTTACAATCTTTTATCTTATTGTAAAGATAATTCCATAGTTGAACCCCCACCACTGATATGCACATTTGTTTTAAAGTTGTCCGTGAATACTGATGTTGGAAATAACCTTTTCTTCTATGCTCTTCATTCTCAGAAGTGATGACAAACATTTTTTGTAAATTTGCTGGTAATGTTTTACTTTTAGCCTTAAACATGACACATAATGTCTGTAACTTTACTAGCTCCTGTAATTTCAATAAACCCGAATTAATAAATAATATGTTAGTGTGTTCTAAGTAATCTACTTTATGAATAATCCTTATGGCTCTTTTCTGTAGTTGATACAGAGAAAGTTGCGGTGCACAAGGAATACAATTTGAAACGTCATTATACAACTAGACATGCTGAGGAGTATGCAAAATACCAGGGAGATGAGAGAGTGAACCGGGTTGAAAATTTTAAAACCAGTCTACTGAGGCAACAAGATTTTGTCAAGAAAGCAAGCGAAAAGAGCGATGCAGCAGTCAAAGCTAGCTACATGGTGAGTGAGATGGTTGCTAGGGCGGGAAAGCCATTCAAAGAAGGTGAATTCATTAAAAAGTGCATGTTAGATTTTTTTTAAGAAATCTTTTCTTGCGGCCCAGCCTCACCCAGTTTCTGCATCCAGTGGCCCCCAGGTCAATTGAGTTTTAGACCCCTGTCTTAAAGAGTCTGACACAATAAACAGTAAAATATTGTACTATATAGTGGACACTGGAAATATGCCAAGAGAACACGCTCCTGAGATCAGAGCAACATGTTTTTTTTTTATACAACTGCTCACAGAAAGCTAACTAGCTTATGCTGCTATATTGACATATTGAGCTGCTGCATGGCCTCTGAGTTGGTGAAAGTTAATTCTAGATTATAAATCATGCCTCTTACCTGGATAGTAGAAGGTTGTGGACCTAAACCAGGGGTCGGCAACCTTTTGATGTGTGGGGGGATTTGGTGGTAGCGGGGGTGTATAATGTAGACCGGAAGAGTTAGGGCTGCATGGGATTCTGGGTAATGGTTGTGTTGTGTTTATGTTGTGTTACGGTGGGATGTTCTCCAGAAATGTGTTTTTCATTCTTTTTTGGTGTGGGTTCACAGTGTGGCGCATATTTGTAACGTAACAATATTAAAGTTGTTTGATACGGCTACCGTCAGTGTAAGCTGTGTGGCTGATGACTAAGTATGCTTTGCTGTCTCCTGTGTGTGCAAGTAATAACAACATGCAACATGTGGCTGGACTGGCACGCTGTATGTAAATGCTATAGAGGACAATTACTGCAGTGCAATTAGGGCACGCCCTTTATTTAGTAATTAGAGTGTAAATAGGATTAATTTTTCCCTGGGAGTAATCTATGAGGGACACTGAGATCCATAAATCTCCTGGGAAAATCGGGGGGGTCGGCATGTATGTAGCTGAGCCGCATCAGAGTGGTCAAGGAGCCGCATGCGGCTCCGGAGCCGCGGGTTGCCGACCCCTGACCTAAACCCACAAGTTGGTCAACTTTAACATCAAACTTAGACCTGGAGATGGCCAGAGAAACAAAAAACACTCGTTTGCGCTCACCCCTTTCATTTTTATTTTTTACTTATGTGAGGATATGATTCATTCTTCATCCCAGTGAGAGCAGACATTGTACAGTAAGTGATTGTGTTATTACGTTCGTAGTTTGTATTTCCTGTTTAGCACTTAATAGTACTACTTGCTGCATCTGCTTGTTTTTTGTTTATTACTCTTTTTTACCGAGCCCTTTATTCACCATAATGACTATTTACTTACTGTAGGCACTAAAAAAGGGAAAATGTCAGATGTGTTTTTACATTGTCATTCTTTACATCAATGTGACACACAGTAAGTTTTTGGTTTCCATTATGGATGTTGTATAGTCAAAGATTCAATAAATCAACCCAGAGGAGTCTGATTCGACTATCGACCTGGCAGTCGATTGTCGGACATTAAACCCTTTTTCCTCCTTCCGCCCACTGTTGCATACTTGCCTGCTCCCAACTTCTACTTCCTATATTTTAGACTATGGTAATTCCCTGCTTCCTGGTCTTCCCATAAAGAATTTCAGTAGTCTACAATTATTACAAAACTCGGACCAGAGGCCGGGCACACATTACACCAGTTTTAAAGTCGCTGCATTGGCTCTCCGTCCACTTCAGGGTCGATTTTAAAGTTCTATTATTAGTTTTTACATTCCCTAATGGCCTTGTATCTGACCTGCTTTGACCGTATAAACCCTTGTGGATCTTGAGGTCCTCTAGCACCGGCATTTTATCTTAACCAAGGCGGCATTTAGCTACTATGGGCCCCTTATCTGTGAAACAGACATACTTTTTAAATCAGGCTTTTTACTGATCATGTTTTTTTTTAAATTGTGTTGTACTCTATTTTATTTATTGCTATTATTTCAATGTTATGTTTTTATTACCTTATTAATGTATTTATAATATGTTTAATACTATTTTTTAGATGGTGTTAATTTTTTTTATTCTCCAGTGTTAACACCTCAAAGGTAGCACTTTTCCTCAATCTTTAGTACCATGCCATGTTTTGTTTTGTTATTGTCATTAGTGTTGTTTGTGTGCGTGTTTTCTTATCTTCTTTGTGTTTGCCACTTGCCTGCGTATGAAAAGAGCTATATAAATGAATTTCATATAGCTGTGCCAGGCCTGAGGACCTCGCTGAACTATCCAATCTTTACCGTGTTTACTTAATTATTAGAGTAATTTAGCATTTTGTTATAGTTATAAAGAGTTGCAAATGAAATCTGTTTTGTTCACTTCTATGAAAGACTTTTCAAAGCAGTTTTTTCCACCCAATAGCGTTTTAACGCAAACATTACTGACACCTAGTGACCAGTCAGTAGACAGTACTACATATCACAACATTTACACACAAAAACTCCAGATATTGTCAACTACGAGCGCAAACAAATCAAATTTGACTATGTGGAAGATTTCCAGCACAAAATTACATCTGAATTTAGGTAACTATTATATAAGGGAAATTGAATTGACCACCAAACGTGTAAAAAATGGGAACTACACTATTGGTCGATTTTGAAGTAACAGGTTGTCACTTTTTCAAAATGTATTTTTTCTGGATGGTCTCCTGCTGGCCCCACTATGGATTGGACTCTCACTATTATGTTAGATCCACTATGGATTGGACTCACACTATTATGTTAGATCCACTATGGATTGGACTCTCACTATTATGTTAGATCCACTATGGACTGGACTCTCACACTATTATGTTAGATCCACTATGGACTGGACTCTCACTATTATGTTAGATCCACTATGGACTGGACTCTCACACTATTATGTTAGATCCACTGTGGACTGGACTCTCACTATTATGTTAGATCCACTATGGACTGGACTCTCACACTATTATGTTAGATCCACTATGGACTGGACTCTCACTATTATGTTAGATCCACTATGGATTGGACTCTCACTATTATGTTAGATCCACTATGGACTGGACTCTCACTATTATGTTAGATCCACTATGGACTGGACTCTCACACTATTATGTTAGATCCACTATGGACTGGACTCTCACTATTATGTTAGATCCACTATGGACTGGACTCTCACACTATTATGTTAGATCCACTATGGACTGGACACTCACACTATTATGTTAGATCCACTATGGACTGGACTCTCACACTATTATGTTAGATCCACTGTGGACTGGACTCTCACTATTATGTTAGATCCACTATGGACTGGACTCTCACACTATTATGTTAGATCCACTATGGACTGGACTCTCACTATTATGTTAGATCCACTATGGATTGGACTCTCACTATTATGTTAGATCCACTATGGACTGGACTCTCACTATTATGTTAGATCCACTATGGACTGGACTCTCACACTATTATGTTAGATCCACTATGGACTGGACTCTCACTATTATGTTAGATCCACTATGGACTGGACTCTCACACTATTATGTTAGATCCACTATGGACTGGACACTCACACTATTATGTTAGATCCACTATGGACTGGACTCTCACTATTATGTTAGATCCACTATGGACTGGACTCTCACTATTATGTTAGATCCACTATGGACTGGACTCTCACACTATTATGTTAGATCCACTGTGGACTGGACTCTCACTATTATGTTAGATCCACTATGGACTGGACTCTCACACTATTATGTTAGATCCACTATGGACTGGACTCTCACTATTATGTTAGATCCACTATGGACTGGACTCTCACACTAATATGTTAGATCCACTATGGACTGGACTCTCACTATTATGTTAGATCCACTATGGACTGGACTCTCACACTATTATGTTAGATCCACTATGGACTGGACTCTCACTATTATGTTAGATCCACTATGGACTGGACTCTCACACTAATATGTTAGATCCACTATGGACTGGACTCTCACACTATTATGTTAGATCCACTATGGACTGGACTCTCACACTATTATGTTAGATCCACTATGGACTGGACTCTCACTATTATGTTAGATCCACTATGGACTAGACTCTCAATATTATGTTAGATCCACTTGACATCCATTGCACCGGTCGCCCAGGGTGGGTCCCCACATCTTCGGTCCCCTCCAAGGTTTCTCATTGTCCCATTGGGTTGAGTTTTTCCTTGCCCTGATGTGGGATCTGAGCCGAGGATGTCGTTGTGGCTTGTGCAGCCCTTTGAGACACTCGTGATTTAGGGCTATATACCGTAATTTCCGGACTATAAGCCGCTACTTTTTCCCCTCGTTTTGGCCCCTGCGGCTTTTACGACGGTGCGGCTTTTTTACGGGTTTTTACAGCTTTTTTTTACGGCTTACGGTAACCAGGGGCGCGCACTACCGAGAGCAAAACAAAGAGTAGGAGAGCGTCAGCGACAGTTTGCGCGAAGGAAGTGTTCATGCAAACACCCTCTATATGGAAAACAAACGGAGAAGTGCATATGATGCTGCTTTTAAGTTAAAGGCAATCGATCTGGCTGTCAAAGAAGGAAATAGAGCTGCTGCACGTACCCTTGACTTGGCTGACGACGCCATTTTGGACCTGTTCTTCTCCGACACCGACGAAGAGGATTTCGGTGGTTTTAGAACGCAGGAGGAAGACGATGACACAATGATTAAAGACTGACAACCGGTAATACCGTTGTATTATTTGTACTCTGCACGAATGCTGTTCGCCATGTCAAAGATGTGAAAGTTTGATTGAATGATTGAAAGATTTATTGTTAATAAATGGGACGCTTTGCGTTCCCAAACAGTCATCTCTGTCCCGACAATCCCCTCCGTGGTAGCAGGAACCCCTATATACTACGGTAATTACACATCAAAACGCCTGCGGCTTATAGTCGGGTGCGGCATATATATGGAGCAATCTGTATTTTCCCCTAAATTTAGCTGGTGCGGCTTATAGGCAGGTGCGGCTTATAGTACAGAAATTACGGTAAGTAAACAATGATTGATTGAAAATGCAATTGATAAAAAGTGCATTTTCATCTTCCTTTCAATATGAAACAGTCGCTCAATCATGATGATCAGCTCTTTTAATTGTGTGTTTGTTAGCAGTTGGTCTGAACCAGAAGTTTGTTTGAAGAGTTTCACTTTTTCCCCGAGAGAGAAAACAAAAGTTTAATGGTGCTTATTTAAGAATCCATTTTGATTCAACTGCATCCTGACTGCTGACATGAAAGTGCATGTAATTGTGTCCACCTGGGCTAAAGATCCTGAACATCAACAAGCAGTCTTCTTTAAACAGGACAACGTTGCACGGAACCTTAATGGACGACAGGCGCTGTCCATTGAGAGCAGCTGGCCCAGACACACATCCCAAAATCGCTGAAAGCAGGCTTTCCTTACACACGAGTGTTGAAAATTGCCATGGAAACAGACACAAACAGTAGGAAAGTGGATCTGAAAGAAGAACTTGTTCAATGAGAGGTCAGGGATAGGTACCTCCTCACAACTTACAATAGAACTACTTCACTTACGTCTTGAGTTACTGCACAATGACATTCCTAAATTGAGTACCCGACTTGATATGCACGCTGACATCCATGCCGGGGTGATGGAAGCCGCATGATTACGTTACTTCACCCTAAGTGGATCAGCAAGCTCCAACAAGTCCCTAAATGAGTCTCTTCATGACTTCTGCACCATGATTCTTTACACAGAACATCAAGTCGGTGTCACCACACTCTGTCAAATGTGTACTCAACCATAGAGACAAATTACCAACGCTTCATTTTCAGGCACAGGAGTTGTTCCCAATACTGGACATTCATTTCTTTCCTACAGGCCGCCTCAGATGAATTTCCACTGCTATTAACAGATGTGACACTACTTGAAGATATACATCTGAAGTGTCCTCCAACTGTCTTATTGCTGTTCTGATTATGGCTGGGCAATATGGCCAAAAAAACTGCATCCCCATGTAAAGGTTTTATATCGGTTGATATCGAAAATCATTGGTATTTTTCATGACCTATGGAAAATGGAGCAGGAGAAAAATGTGTCAAATGTAAACATTTTTATTTTAAATGCAACCTTCCTCTGAACATAATCTCTCAGCTATCAAGGCAGAAAGGAAAGGAAATGTCAACAGAAGCATGGAAAACAATGTCAACAAAATTGTCAAATCAAATTGAACACTGAACAATAAGCTCTTAAAGCAGGCCGGCCAGCGACAGGAACCACAGAGCCGGCCGGCAGGGCCAGCAGACAGACATGCCTAGCAGAGGACAAGGCACAGGAGAAGCAGGGGACAGCCAGCAAGAGACCACACCCCAGGCGGGCAGAAGGACGGGACGCCCCGCTCAAAGGGGCCCACAGACTACCCGCAGTTGGACAGGAAGACCGCCCCGCCCTACCAGCAACCAGGCCCCTACGAGCCAAACCCCAAATTCAGGCAATATTTCCTTGGACACATTGGCAACACAATGATTCAATGAGTAGTAAACAAGAGTTGAGTGATTACGTACTATTGAGGGTGAGAATCTTTGGCTACTCACCATGACAATTAAATTCAACACAATTCTTGATTCTAAATGATTTCACAATGTATCACTTGGTATAATAATTATAATTAAACTTTTTCAAAACAGGTTACAGGGTAGAAAAGAGACGGCCTAAAAAACATTTGAATTAAAAACATCGATTTTTGAAAATGATGAATCAATTTAGAATCAAGATGAAGAGGAATTGCAATTCTAATGTGATTTGATTTTTTTGTGCATCCTTATTAACAATTATCCATCCATCCATTTTCTACCGCTTATTTATTAACAATTATATGTAATAAAATAAATTTAAGATATCGTTTAAATATCGTGTTGATTGTGTTAAACTGTCAATAGCGCTCACCTTCAGGGCTGGGCGATATCGCTAATATATGTTTTTAATGTTGAACAATATGGATAATTATTGATACTTTTTATGACTTATTCAAGCCTGCCAATAAAAACAGTAAACAAGTGGAGAAGGTAGCCAGTTAGGATGAGGAGGGCATACAATGATTCCAGTAGATAGTTGCGGATGTGAGACACTAGATGGCAGTAGTGTATAAGATATGAGTAGTTTGGGGATCAACTCCATGAAGCGACACATTGTCAGAATGTTGTTAACAGCAACAAAACTAAAGACAGGTTTCTGTTAGTGACTTGATAAATCATGATATCACACTTTCTTTTGACTCCATGCAGAGAATCCACAGCAAGACGGTGTTGATACTGTTATGTGATTGGCTGTGAGCGTGTCCCTCCCACTTCCTGTTTGCCGCTGGGTTCCCAAAGCGCGAGTGACTTTTCTTCGGACTAAAAAATATAAATCAAATATTTTACCAAACACATTTTATATTGACATGGATTATGTGTCTATCGCCATTTATATTGGTATCGTTTTATCGGCCCAACCCTACTCACCATAAATAGATGGAAAAATGGATGATGGGTATCATAAAGAACCCTGATGGGAACATCCCTAATGGAAAGTAGTTTGCTGAGCAGCTATTATATGCCAGTATATTTGTATTTGTCTTCATATTCAGTTGATATGTCATGTGATGACCTCGTGGAACCCCAGAGTGCAGAGTCATCTCGTGTGTAAACGTGTGCTGGTGCAACAATGAACTTCCATGTGCCCACTAAACAACCCTAGGAAGAGTATTATTGTCATTGACTGCAAAAGGCAACAGGAAGTGATTCATACCACATTATGCAATAGGAGGTCATTTGGGTGCCACCCAATTTAACATGGAGCTGTCCTCCTGCTGACATTTACCAGCACTTATCCTTCCACTCCCATGCCAACGTCTCATTTTACCTTCAGATCCCACAGTCAGCCATTGTCTGCTCCTGATCCGCCATCTTCAAACGTGATGAATGCCTTCCATGGCATGAAGATAGTGCTGCTCTTGGTTCCCTTCCAAAGGGGACAGTTCCCTGAGTGGTCCTGACATCCTCTGGAAGCACCTCAAGGAGAAGAAAAGACACTTTAGGGCTCCAAACTGACAAATCACATTCACGTAGAGCAGTGTGTCCAAACCTTCCTAAGTCAAATAAAATATACTAGAAGAAATATGGGTTGTTGAAGGACTGTCCTGTATTTGCTTGCAAGTTGTGTACATTGCTTGAGTTGTTTATAGGGATGTCCGATAATGGCTTTTTTGCCGATATCCCGATATTGTCCAACTCTTAATTACCGATACCGATATATACAGTGGTGGAATGAACACATTATTATGCCTAATTTTGTTGTGATGCCCCGCTGGATGCATTAAACAATGTAACAAGGTTTTACAAAATAAATCAACTCAAGTTATGGAAAAAAGTGCCAACATGGCACTGCCATATTTATTATTGAAGTCACAAAGTGCTTTTTTTTTTTTTTTAACATGCCTCAAAACAGCAGCTTGGAATGTGGGACATGCTCTCCCTGAGATAATCCTGATACTCACTACAACTATGGGAACACTGTACTTAGACTTTCATAAAGTGCATTATTTTTTTTAAACATGCCTCAAAACAACAGCTACAAAAAGTATGAAGTATATTTCAGTCCAGAGTATACATGAAACTGGCCTCAATCTGCCCTGTTCTTAACGTATGAGTAACAAAAATGTGCAAATAAAAACAAGAAAGGCACAAAAATAAAAAACTGCTTCAGTCTAGACTAGTAGAAAACACAGCCATCCTTTAAAGTGCATGAACATTAATACAACTGCTTCAGTCTAGACTAGTAGATAACACAGCCATCCTTTAAAGTGCATGAACATTAATAAAACTGCTTCAGTCTAGACTAGTAGAAAACACAGCCATCCTTTAAAGTGCATGAACATTAATAAAACTGCTTCAGTCTAGACTAGTAGAAAACACAGCCATCCTTTAAAGTGCATGAACATTAATAAAACTGCTTCAGTCTAGACTAGTAGATAACACAGCCATCCTTTAAAGTGCATGAACATTAATAAAACTGCTTCAGTCTAGACTAGTACAAAACACAGCCATCCTTTAAAGTGCATGAACATTAATACAACTGCTTCAGTCTGGACTAGTAGATAACACAGCCATCCTTTAAAGTGCATGAACATTAATACAACTGCTTCAGTCTAGACTAGTAGATAACACAGCCATCCTTTAAAGTGCATGAACATTAATAAAACTGCTTCAGTCTAGACTAGTAGATAACACAGCCATCCTTTAAAGTGCATGAACATTAATAAAACTGCTTCAGTCTAGACTAGTAGATAACACAGCCATCCTTTAAAGTGCATGAACATTAATAAAACTGCTTCAGTCTAGACTAGTAGATAACACAGCCATCCTTTAAAGTGCATGAACATTAATAAAACTGCTTCAGTCTAGACTAGTAGATAACACAGCCATCCCTTAAAGTACATGAACATTAATAAAACTGCTTCAGTCTAGACTAGTAGATAACACAGCCATCCTTTAAAGTGCATGAACATTAATAAAACTGCTTCAGTCTAGACTAGTAGATAACACAGCCATCCTTTAAAGTGCATGAACATTAATAAAACTGCTTCAGTCTAGACTAGTAGATAACACAGCTATCCTTTAAAGTGCATGAACATTAATAAAACTGCTTCAGTCTAGACTAGTAGATAACACAGCCGTCCTTTAAAGTGCATGAACATTAATAAAACTGCTTCAGTCTAGACTAGTAGATAACACAGCCATCCTTTAAAGTGCATGAACATTAATAAAACTGCTTCAGTATAGACTAGTAGAAAACACAGCCATCCTTTAAAGTGCATGAAAATTAATAAAACTGCTTCAGTCTAGACTAGTAGATAACACAGTCATCCTTTAAAGTGCATGAAAATTAATAAAACTGCTTCAGTCTAGACTAGTAGATAACACAGCCATCCTTTAAAGTACATGAACATTAATACAACTGCTTCAGTCTAGACTAGTAGAAAACACAGCCATCCTTTAAAGTGCATGAACATTAATAAAACTGCTTCAGTCTAGACTAGTAGAAAACACAGCCATCCTTTAAAGTGCATGAACATTAATACAACTGCTTCAGTCTAGACTAGTAGAAAACACAGCCATCCTTTAAAGTGCATGAACATTAATAAAACTGCTTCAGTCTAGACTAGTAGAAAACACAGCCATCCTTTAAAGTGCATGAACATTAATAAAACTGCTTCAGTATAGACTAGTAGATAACACAGTCATCCTTTAAAGTGCATGAACATTAATAAAACTGCTTCAGTCTAGACTAGTAGATAACACAGCCATCCTTTAAAGTGCATGAACATTAATAAAACTGCTTCAGTCTAGACTAGTAGAAAACACAGCCATCCTTTAAAGTGCATGAACATTAATACAACTGCTTCAGTCTAGACTAGTAGAAAACACAGCCATCCTTTAAAGTGCATGAACATTAATAAAACGGCTTAAGTCTAGACTAGTAGAAAACACAGCCATCCTTTAAAGTGCATGAACATTAATAAAACTGCTTCAGTCTAGACTAGTAGAAAACACAGCCATCCTTTAAAGTGCATGAACATTAATACAACTGCTTCAGTCTAGACTAGTAGAAAACACAGCCATCCTTTAAAGTGCATGAACATTAATACAACTGCTTCAGTCTAGACTAGTAGAAAACACAGCCATCCTTTAAAGTGCATGAACATTAATAAAACTGCTTCAGTCTAGACTAGTAGAAAACGCAGCCATCCTTTAAAGTGCATGAACATTAATAAAACTGCTTCAGTCTAGACTAGTAGATAACACAGCCATCCTTTAAAGTGCATGAACATTAATAAAACTGCTTCAGTCTAGACTAGTAGATAACACAGCCATCCCTTAAAGTACATGAACATTAATAAAACTGCTTCAGTCTAGACTAGTAGATAACACAGCCATCCTTTAAAGTGCATGAACATTAATAAAACTGCTTCAGTCTAGACTAGTAGATAACACAGCCATCCTTTAAAGTGCATGAACATTAATAAAACTGCTTCAGTCTAGACTAGTAGATAACACAGCCATCCTTTAAAGTGCATGGACATTAATAAAACTGCTTCAGTCTAGACTAGTAGATAACACAGCCATCCTTTAAAGTGCATGAACATTAATAAAACTGCTTCAGTCTAGACTAGTAGATAACACAGCCATCCCTTAAAGTGCATGAACATTAATAAAACTGCTTCAGTCTAGACTAGGGCTGCAACAACTAATCGATTAAATCGATTAAAATCGATTATTAAAATAGTTGCCGATTAATTTAGTCATCGATTCATTGGATCTATGCTATGCGCAGAGTTTTGGTTTTTTGGGGTTTTTTAAAAAAATTTTTTTAAATAAACCTTTATTTATAAACTGTAACATGTACAAACAGCTGAAAAACAATAATCAAAGTAAGTATGGTGCCAGTATGCTGTTTTTTTTCAATAAAATACTGGATAGGATAGAAATGTAGTATCTCTTGTATCCGATTATTAATCGATTAATCGAAGTAATAATCGACAGATTAATCGATTATCAAATTAATCGTTAGTTGCAGCCCTAGTCTAGACTAGTAGAAAACACAGCCATCCTTTAAAGTGCATGAACATGAATAAAACTGCTTCAGTCTAGACTAGTAGATAACACAGCCATCCTTTAACTTTTTTAAAGTGCATGAACATTAATAAAACTGCTTCAGTCTAGACTAGTAGATAACACAGCCATCCTTTCAAGTGCATGAACATTAATAAAACTGCTTCAGTCTAGACTAGTAGACAACACAGCCATCCTTTAAAGTGCATGAACATTAAGAAAACTGCTTCAGTCTAGACTAGTAGATAACACAGCCATCCTTTAAAGTGCATGAACATTAATAAAACTGCTTCAGTCTAGACTAGTAGATAACACAGCCATCCTTTAAAGTGCATGAACATTAATAAAACTGCTTCAGTCTAGACTAGTAGATAACACAGCCATCCTTTAAAGTGCATGAACGTTAATATAACTGCTTCAGTCTAGACTAGTAGATAACAGCCATCCTTTAAAGTGCATGAACATTAATAAAACTGCTTCAGTCTAGACTGGTAGATAACACAGCCATCCTTTAAAGTGCATGAACATTAATAAAACTGCTTCAGTCTAGACTAGTAGATAACACAGTCATCATTTAAAGTGCATGAACATTAATAAAACTGCTTCAGTCTAGACTAGTAGATAACACAGCCATCCTTTAAAGTGCATGAACATTAATAAAACTGCTTCAGTCTAGACTAGTAGATAACACAGCCATCCTTTAAAGTGCATGAACATTAATAAAACTGCTTCAGTCTAGACTAGTAGATAACACAGCCATCCTTTAAAGTGCATGAACATTAATAAAACTGCTTCAGTCTAGACTAGTAGATAACACAGCCATCCTTTAAAGTGCATGAACATTAATAAAACTGCTTCAGTCTAGACTAGTAGATAACACAGCCATCATTTAAAGTGCATGAACATTAATAAAACTGCTTCAGTCTAGACTAGTAGATAACACAGCCATCCTTTAAAGTGCATGAACATTAATATAACTGCTTCAGTCTAGACTAGTAGATAACACAGCCATCCTTTAAAGTGCATGAACATTAATATAACTGCTTCAGTCTAGACTAGTAGATAACACAGCCATCATTTAAAGTGCATGAACATTAATAAAACTGCTTCAGTCTAGACTAGTAGATAACACAGCCATCCTTTAAAGTGCATGAACATTAATAAAACTGCTTCAGTCTAGACTAGTAGATAACACAGCCATACTTTAAAAAGCATGAACATTAATAAAACTGCTTCAGTCTAGACTAGTAGATAACACAGCCATCCTTTAAAGTGCATGAACATTAATATAACTGCTTCAGTCTAGACTAGTAGAAAACACAGCCATCCTTTAAAGTGCATGAACATTAATAAAACTACTTCAGTCTAGACTAGTAGATAACACAGCCATCCTTTAAAAAGCATGAACATTAATAAAACTGCTTCAGTCTAGACTAGTAGATAACACAGCCATCCTTTAAAGTGCATGAACATTAATAAAACTGCTTCAGTCTAGACTAGTAGATAACACAGCCATCCTTTAAAAAGCATGAGGATTAATAAAACTGCTTCAGTCTAGACTAGTAGATAACACAGCCATCCTTTAAAGTGCATGAACATTAATAAAACTGCTTCAGTCTAGACTAGTAGATAACACAGCCATCCTTTAAAGTGCATGAACATTAATACAACTGCTTCAGTCTAGACTAGTAGATAACACAGCCATCCTTTAAAGTGCATGAACATTAATAAAACTGCTTCAGTCTAGACTAGTAGATAACACAGCCATCCTTTAAAGTGCATGAACACTAATAAAACTGCTTCAGTCTAGACTAGTAGATAACACAGCCATCCTTTAAAGTACATGAACTTGAATAAAACTGCTTCAGTCTAGACTAGTAGATAACACAGCCATCCTTTAAAGTGCATGAACATTAATAAAACTGCTTCAGTCTAGACTAGTAGATAACACAGCCATCCTTTAAAGAGCATGAACATTAATAAAACTGCTTCAGTCTAGACTAGTAGATAACACAGCCATCCTATAAAGTGCATGAACATTAATAAAACTGCTTCAGTCTAGACTAGTAGCTAACACAGCCATACTTTAAAAAGCATGAACATTAATAAAACTGCTTCAGTCTAGACTAGTAGATAACACAGCCATCCTTTAAAGTGCATGAACATTAATAAAACTGCTTCAGTCTAGACTAGTAGATAACACAGCCATCCTTTAAAGTGCATGAACACTAATAAAACTGCTTCAGTCTAGACTAGTAGATAACACAGCCATCCTTTAAAGTGCATGAACATTAATAAAACTGCTTCAGTCTAGACTAGTAGATAACACAGCCATCCTTTAAAGTGCATGAACATTAATAAAACTGCTTCAGTCTAGACTAGTAGAAAACACAGCCATCCTTTAAAGTGCATGAACATTAATAAAACTGCTTCAGTCTAGACTAGTAGAAAACACAGCCATTCTTTAAAGTGCATGAACATTAATAAAACTGCTTCAGTCTAGACTAGTAGATAACACAGCCATCCTTTAAAGTGCATGAACATTAATAAAACTGCTTCAGTCTAGACTAGTAGATAACACAGCCATCCTTTAAAGTGCATGAACACTAATAAAACGGCTTCAGTCTAGACTAGTAGATAACACAGCCATCCTTTAAAGTACATGAACTTTAATAAAACTGCTTCAGTCTAGACTAGTAGATAACACAGCCATCCTTTAAAGTGCATGAACATTAATAAAACTGCTTCAGTCTAGACTAGTAGATAACACAGCCATCCTTTAAAGAGCATGAACATTAATAAAACTGCTTCAGTCTAGACTAGTAGATAACACAGCCATCCTATAAAGTGCATGAACATTAATAAAACTGCTTCAGTCTAGACTAGTAGATAACACAGCCATCCTTTAAAGTGCATGAACATTAATAAAACTGCTTCAGTCTAGACAAGTAGATAACACAGCCATCCTTTAAAGTGCATGAACATTAATAAAACTGCTTCAGTCTAGACTAGTAGATAACACAGCCATCCTTTAAAGTGCATGAACATTAATAAAACTGCTTCAGTCTGGACTAGTAGATAACACAGCCATCCTTTAAAGTTCATGAACATTAATAAAACTGCTTCAGTCTAGACTAGTAGATAACACAGCCATCCTTTAAAGTGCATGAACATTAATAAAACTGCTTCAGTCTAGACTAGTAGATAACACAGCCATCCTTTAAAGTGCATGAACATTAATATGACTGCTTCAGTCTAGACTAGTAGAAAACACAGCCATCCTTTAAAGTGCATGAACATTAATACAACTGATTCAGTCTAGACTAGTAGATAACACAGCCATCCTTTAAAGTGCATGAACATTAATAAAACTGCTTCAGTCTAGACTAGTAGATAACACAGCCATCCTTTAAAGTGCATGAACATTAATAAAACTGCTTCAGTCTAGACTAGTAGATAACACAGCCATCCTTTAAAGTGCATGAACATTAATAAAACTGCTTCAGTCTAGACTAGTAGATAACACAGCCATCCTTTAAAGTGCATGAACACTAATAAAACTGCTTCAGTCTAGACTAGTAGATAACACAGCCATCCTTTAAAGTGCATGAACATTAATAAAACTGCTTCAGTCTAGACTAGTAGATAACACAGCCATCCTTTAAAGTGCATGAACATTAATAAAACTGCTTCAGTCTAGACTAGTAGATAACACAGCCATCCTTTAAAGTGCATGAACATTAATAAAACTGCTTCAGTCTAGACTAGTAGATAACACAGCCATCCTTTAAAGTGCATGAACATTAATAAAACTGCTTCAGTCTAGACTAGTAGAAAACACAGCCATCCTTTAAAGTGCATGAACATTAATAAAACTGCTTCAGTCTAGACTAGTAGAAAACACAGCCATCCTTTAAAGTGCATGAACATTAATAAAACTGCTTCAGTTAATCGCAGGTTATTACCCGCATGCATAATGTAAATTACTTTTAAAAAAGCGGCCCTCTGAAAGTAAACTTTGATTGGTTGATACCTAATTAATGTTACAGATGTCAACAACAAATTGTTGCTCTTTATCAAACCTTTGCTGTTGTTTTATTCAAATGTTTCTCATGTAATTGCAAATGTTTTATGTGTCAGGACAAACAAATACAAGGAAATGGTCGCCGTGCCGAACTTGGGACACCCTATAACGGTCTTATTCCACAATTATCATGAACATTTAATGAATGTTCCCACAATAGGTGTATCGTAGTTAATTTAAGTCATTAAAACTTTGTCTGGGTAAGAATAACACTATTTAGAGTAGTAGACTTTCAAGTCGCCATGACACCGGAAGTCATTTTCAAAATAAACTAGTGGACTAAAGAGTCAAGCGGAAGTAAGGTGTCGAGCCCAAAGCTTGATTTACTAATGATAAACATAGGTAGACATGATATTAAATATAGGTAGACATGATATTGAACATAGGTAGACATGATATTAAACATAGGTAGACATGATATTCAACATAGGTAGACATTATATTAATTGTAGGTAGACATGATATTAAACATAGGTAGACATGATATTAAACATAGGTAGACATGATATTAAACATAGGTAGACATGATATTAATTGTAGGTAGACATGATATTAAACATAGGTAGACATGATATTAAACATAGGTAGACATGATATTAAATGACATACCAGATGAAAATGTCCCTCATGTAGAATCTTCTATCTTCCTGTCGACATCTTTACAGGTGACACCAATCAAAGATGTCGGCGGGACGTTCAGGGAGGCTAGGAAATCCCGCAATTGCTGTTTGAGTTCCAAAACTGGGCAGTGTTTGGACACACATACAGTTAATGTCTCGTTACACTAAATGTGGCTTAAAGATAATATCTCTTCAGTCATCAATAAATATTTGTCTGGGCAAGGATAACATGGTTAATGCTTTTAAGTAAATACACTAAGTATGCCATGACACCGGAAGTGATTATGAACTAGTGGAATACAGATTGAAGCGGAAGTAAGGTGTCTAGCCCCACGCTTGATTGACTTATTATGAAATTAGGTAGACATTATATTAAATGAGACATAGCAGGTCACAAAACAAATCCTCCCTCATGTAGAAGCGTCCATCTTCTGACTCGTCTACAATACACAGGTGCCACAATCAAAGATGTCGGTGGGGCGTTCAGCGAACCTACGAAATCTCGCAATTGCTGTTTGAGTTCTGAAACTGGACAGTTTATAGACACACAAATGTCCCATGACCCTGAATGCGGCTTATGTAATTCAGTAGATTTAGTGATATAAAGTCATATGAAGTGGAATATAAAGAATGCTGAGTTCTTTATATATATTTATATTAAAAAAAAGATATATCTCTGTTGGAACAAACTTGTATTTGTATTACAAGAGGGATCAAAGTATGAGTAATTGCCAGAGGTGGGTAGTAACGCGCTACATTTACTCCGTTACATCTACTTGAGTAACTTTTGGGATAAATTGTACTTCTTAGAGTAGTTTTAATGCAACATACTTTTACTTTTATGTGAGTATATTTAGAGAGAAGAAACGCTACTTTTACTCCGCTCCATTTATCTACATTCTGCTCGCTACTCGCTACTGATTTTTATCGATCACTTAATGCACGCTTTGTTTATGATAAATGATAAATGGGTTATACTTGTATAGCGCTTTTTTAACTTCAAGGTACTCAAAGCGCTTTGACAGTATTTCCACATTTACCCATTCACACACACATTCACACACTGATGGCGGGAGCTGCCATGCAAGGTGCTAACCAGCAGCCATCAGAGGCAAAGGGTGAAGTGTCTTGCCCAAGGACACAACGGACGTGACTAGGAAGGTAGAAGGTGGGAATTGAACCCCAGTAACCAGCAACACTCCGATTGCTGGCACAGCCACTCTACCAACTTCGCCACGCATTTGTTTTGGTTTGTCAGACAGACCTTCAAAGTAGGATCTATCACATGACTATATTTCACCAATCAAATGCAGTCACTGGTGACGTTTGACTCCTTTACACCAATCAAATGCAGTCACTGGTGACGTTTGACTCCGTTACACCAATCAAATGCAGTCACTGGTGACTTTTGACTCCGTTTCACCAATCAAATGCAGTCACTGGTGACGTTTGACTCCTTTACACCAATCAAATGCAGTCACTGGTGACGTTTGACTCCGTTTCACCAATCAAATGCTGTCACTGGTGACGTTTAACTCCGTTACACCAATCAAATGCAGTCACTGGTGACGTTTGACTCCGTTACACCAATCAAATGCAGTCACTGGTGACTTTTGACTCCGTTTCACCAATCAAATGCAGTCACTGGTGACGTTTGACTCCTTTACACCAATCAAATGCAGTCACTGGTGACGTTTGACTCCGTTTCACCAATCAAATGCTGTCACTGGTGACGTTTGACTCCGTTTCACCAATCAAATGCAGTCACTGGTGACGTTTGACTCCGTTTCACCAATCAAATGCAGTCACTGGTGACGTTTGACTCCGTTACACCAATCAAATGCAGTCACTGGTGACTTTTGACTCCGTTTCACCAATCAAATGCAGTCACTGGTGACGTTTGACTCCTTTACACCAATCAAATGCAGTCACTGGTGACGTTTGACTCCGTTTCACCAATCAAATGCTGTCACTGGTGACCTTTGACTCCGTTTCACCAATCAAATACAGTCACTGGTGACGTTTGACTCCGTTACACCAATCAAATGCAGTCACTGGTGACGTTTGACTCCGTTTCACCAATCAAATACAGTCACTGGTGACGTTTGACTCCGTTTCACCAATCAAATGCAGTCACTGGTGACGTTTGACTCCTTTACACCAATCAAATGCAGTCACTGGTGACGTTTGACTCCGTTTCACCAATCAAATGCAGTCACTGGTGACGTTTGACTCCGTTTCACCAATCAAATGCTGTCACTGGTGACGTTTGACTCCGTTTCACCAATCAAATGCAGTCACTGGTGACCTTTGACTCCGTTTCACCAATCAAATGCAGTCACTGGTGACGTTTGACTCCGTTTCACCAATCAAATGTAGTCACTGGTGACCTTTGAGTCCGTTTCACCAATCAAATGCAGTCACTGGTGACGTTTGACTCCGTTTCACCAATCAAATACAGTCACTGGTGACGTTTGACTCCGTTTCACCAATCAAATGCAGTCACTGGTGACCTTTGACTCCGTTTCACCAATCAAATGCAGTCACTGGTGACGTTTGACTCCGTTTCACCAATCAAATACAGTCACTGGTGACGTTTGACTCCGTTTCACCAATCAAATGCAGTCACTGGTGACCTTTGACTCCGTTTCACCAATCAAATGCAGTCACTGGTGACGTTTGACTCCGTTACACCAATCAAATGCAGTCACTGGTGACGTTTGACTCCGTTTCACCAATCAAATGCAGTCACTGGTGACGTTTGACTCCGTTTCACCAATCAAATACAGTCACTGGTGACGTTTGACTCCGTTTCACCAATCAAATGCAGTCACTGGTGATGTTTGACTCCTTTACACCAATCAAATGCAGTCACTGGTGACGTTTGACTCCTTTACACCAATCAAATGCAGTCACTGGTGACGTTTGACTCCGTTTCACCAATCAAATGCAGTCACTGGTGATGTTTGACTCCTTTACACCAATCAAATGCAGTCACTGGTGACGTTTGACTCCTTTACACCAATCAAATGCAGTCACTGGTGACGTTTGACTCCGTTTCACCAATCAAATGCAGTCACTGGTGACCTTTGACTCCGTTTCACCAATCAAATGCAGTCACTGGTGACGTTTGACTCCGTTACACCAATCAAATGCAGTCACTGGTGACGTTTGACTCCGTTTCACCAATCAAATACAGTCACTGGTGACGTTTGACTCCGTTTCACCAATCAAATGCAGTCACTGGTGACGTTTGACTCCTTTACACCAATCAAATGCAGTCACTGGTGACGTTTGACTCCGTTTCACCAATCAAATGCAGTCACTGGTGACGTTTGACTCCGTTTCACCAATCAAATGCAGTCACTGGTGATGTTTGACTCCTTTACACCAATCAAATGCAGTCACTGGTGACGTTTGACTCCTTTACACCAATCAAATGCAGTCACTGGTGACGTTTGACTCCGTTTCACCAATCAAATACAGTCACTGGTGACGTTTGACTCCGTTTCACCAATCAAATGCAGTCACTGGTGACATTTGACTCCTTTACACCAATCAAATGCAGTCACTGGTGACGTTTGACTCCGTTTCACCAATCAAATACAGTCACTGGTGACGTTTGACTCCGTTTCACCAATCAAATACAGTCACTGGTGACGTTTGACTCCGTTACACCAATCAAATGCAGTCACTGGTGACGTTTGACTCCGTTACACCAATCAAATGCAGTCACTGGTGACGTTTGACTCCGTTTCACCAATCAAATGCAGTCACTGGTGCTGTTTGACTCCTTTACACCAATCAAATGCAGTCACTGGTGACGTTTGACTCCTTTACACCAATCAAATGCAGTCACTGATGACGTTTGACTCCTTTACACCAATCAAATGCAGTCACTGGTGACGTTTGACTCCTTTACACCAATCAAATGCAGTCACTGGTGACGTTTGACTCCGTTTCACCAATCAAACAGAGCCAGGCGGTCACATGATTAACTGCACATAAAGTTTCAGCGGCCAACAACAACAAGCTTAAGCTTACATGAACTCAACATCAAATTTGAGGAAGCACATGGCGGTAAGTAATGTTAGTAGATATTTTGGCTGTCACCGTAGGCTGATGTTAGCTTCCCTGCTATGAATCACTGTCAAATGTACATCGTGTGGGGACATTTATTAACGCACTGCAGACTCATAGACACACACACACACACACACACACACACACACACACACACACACACACACACACACACACACACACACACACACACACACACACACACACACACACACACGCATGCATACAAACACCAATCAGAAGTGCACAGTTGCGTAAAGGCTAACTTGTTATTTTCCTTTGTAATCTCTGCCTACTGAGCCTATGGTGCTGTTAAGTTATTGTGGCTCAATTTGCCTTCATTTATTTAATTTTCTATGTATTATTTATTATATTATTGTTTTAGTTGCTTAAGAGATATTCCTGGCTCTGAATTTGTTCATTGCTATTTTTATGTTTTTGTGCATTATTTGTTGCCGTCATCATTAAAGGAACAGGTTACTCATCAGTTACTCAGTACTTGAGTAGTTTTTTCACAACATACTATTTACTTTTACTCAAGTAAATATTTGGGTGACTACTCCTTACTTTTACTTGAGTAATGCATCTCTAAAGTAACAGTACTCTTACTTGAGTACAATTTCTGGCTACTCTACCCACCTGTGGTAATTGCTGATGGCTCACTTTGTATTTCTAAAAAATGTGACAAGCGTTAATCCACACATCCCAACAGGAGGCACGTGTGTTAGACCTAAGACTAAGACAGGGGTGTTAAACTGTTCTTCATTGAGGGCCACATAGCGGTAATGGCTGCTTTCAGAGGGCCGCTTTTTGAAAAGTAATTTATGCATGCGGGTAATAACCTGCGATTAATCATGATTAATCAAAATGTAAATGCATTAGATCAGGGGTCACCAACCTTTTTGAAACCAAGAGCTACTTCTTGGGTACTGATTAATGCGAAGGGCTACCATTTTGATACACACTTAAATAAATTGCCAGAAATAGCCAATTTGCTCAATTTACCTTTAACTCTATGTTATTATTAATAATTAATGATATTTACACTCAATTGAACGGTTTAAAAGAGGAGAAAACACGAAAAAAAAAGACAATTAAATTTTGAAACATAGTTTATCTTCAATTTCGAATCTTTAAAATTCTAAATTCAACCGAAAAAAAGAAGACAAAAACTTAAAAAAATAATTTATGGAACATCATTAGTAATTTTTCCTGATTAAGATTAATTTTAGAATTTTGATGACAAGTTTTAAATAGGTTAAAATCCAATCTACACTTTGTTAGAATATATAACAAATTGGACCAAGCTATATTTCTAACAAAAACAAATCATTATTTCTTCTAGATTTTCCAGAACAAAAATTTTAAAATAAATTCAAAAGACTTTGAAATAAGATTTAAATTTGATTCTACAGATTTTCTAGATTTGCCAGAATAATTGTTTTGAATTTTAATCATAATAAGTTTGAAGAAATATTTCACAAATATTCTTCGTCGAAAAAACAGAAGCTAAAATGAAGAATTAAATCAAAATGTATTTATTATTCTTTACAATAAAAAAAATACATTTTCTTGAACATTGATTTAAATTGTCAGGAAAGAAGAGGAAGGAATTTAAAAGGTAAAAAGGTATATGTGTTTAAAAATCCTAAAATCATTTTTAAGGTTGTATTTTTTCTCTAAATTTGTCTTTCTGAAAGTTATAAGAAGCAAAGTAAAAAAATTAATGAATTTATTTAAACAAGTGAAGACCAAGTCTTTAAAATATTTTCTTGGATTTTCAAATTCTATTTGAGTTTTGTCTCTCTTAGAATAAAAAATGTCGGGCAAAGCGAGACCAGATTGCTAATAAATAAATAAAATTTAAAAAATAGAGGCAGCTCACTGGTAAGTGCTGCTATTTGAGCTATTTTTAGAACAGGCCGGCGGGCTACTCATGTGGTCCTTACGGGCTACCTGGTGCCCGCGGGCACCACGTTGGTGACCCCTGCATTAGATCATTAGTTTTTTTTAAATTTATAACTTGCTTTAAAATCATAAAGGTGACAAGCAGATATTCAACTTTATATTTTTATCTCACAAAAATAGTTTTGCAATACAGTATATAATAATATAATTGGCATGATCAGATAATATTCAAGTTTAAAATATGCATTTTTTTTCTGTCAAAATTGAAAGACATTTAACTTTATATTTTTATCTCACAAAAATAGTTTTGCAATAGAGTATATAACAGACCTGGGCAAATGAAGGCCCGGGGGCCACATGCGGTCCGTTAAGGGTTTCAATCTGGCCCGCCGGACATTCCCAAATTATATTTTTAGATCTTCAACATGTAAAGTGTAGCTGCCATTATGATGTGCACTCATCTTTTCTAATGACCGTAAGTCTTCAACTATACTAAGTCTTTCAATGCTTGGAATCTGCGGTTTTGCATGATATTTTAGTGACTAGTGTTGTCCTGATACCAATATTATTTCCATACTTTGATACTTTTCTAAATAAACGGGACCAGAAAAAATTGCATTATTGGCTTTATTTTAACCAAAAATCTTAGGGTGTGGCAGACCGGTACTTTTCAGAGGCGGTATGGTACCGAATATGATTCATTAGTATCGCGGTACTATACTAATACCTGTATACAGTACAACACTACTAGTTACTATGGTAATCTGCGTCACAGCAGGTCAGACGAGGCACCAAGCAGTGTGGGTGGGGAGCGTTTCCACAGAGTGTTTCCAGAGCCTGAAATGTGGGTGTCAGGGACAGATGCGGAAGGAGATTTTTACAAGAAAGTTCTAAAGCTTAGTGATGTATCACATATATCAGATTGTTGACGTTTTTTGTTGTTTTTTACCCTTCACGTTCATATTTTGCTATGTTTGCTGCATTTTTGTTGCATTTGGCTTGATTGTAAAATATGTGTATGGAGAGGGGGTGTGATGTTCATATGTTGTCAATATTCAGGATTTTATCATTCATAGAAAAAAATAAAAATTCCATTCCGTTTTTAAAGGCCTACTGAAATGAATTTTTTTTATTTAAACGGGGATAGCAGATCTATTCTATGTGTCATACTTGATCATTTCGCGATATTGCCATATTTTTGCTGAAAGGATTTAGTATAGAACAACGACGATAAAGGTCGCAACTTTTGGTATCTGATAAAAAAAAGGCTTGCCCCTACCGGAAGTAGCGTGACGTAGTCAGTTGAACATATACGCAAAGTTCCCTATTGTTTACAATGATGGCCGCATGAAGTGAGAGAGATTCGGACCGAGAAAGCGACGATTTCCCCATTAATTTGAGCGAGGATGAAAGATTTGTGGATGAGTAAAGTGCAAGTGAAGGACTAGTGGGGAGTTGAAGCTATTCAGATAGGGAAGATGCTGTGAGAGCCGGGGGTGACCTGATATTCAGCTGGGAATGACTACAACAGTAAATAAACACAAGACATATATATACTCTATTAGCCACAACACAACCAGGCTTATATTTAATATGCCACAAATTAATCCTGCATAAAAACACCTGCGTGTTTGTTATGCTAGCTCCTAGCTCCTCTGCTAGCTCCTAGCTCCATAGAACACGCCAATACAATTCAAACACCTGATCAACACACACAATCACTCAGCCCAAAAGACCGTTCACCTAACCCAAGGTTCATAAAGCTTATATATTTTTAAAAAGTTACATACGTGACGCGCACGTACGGTACGGTACGTGTTATGCTAGCTCCTAGCTCCTATGCTAGCTCCTAGCTCCATAGAACACGCCAATTCAATTCAAACACCTGATCAACACACACAATCACTCAGCCCAAAAGACCGTTCACCTAACCCAAGGTTCATAAAGCTTATATATTTTAAAAAAGTTACGTACGTGACGCGCACGTACGGTACGGTACGTGTTATGCTAGCTCCTAGCTCCTATGCTAGCTGCTAGCTCCATAGAACACGCCAATACAATTCAAACACCTGATCAACACACACAATCACTCAGCCCAAAATGACCGTTCACCTAACCCAAGGTTCATAAAGCTTATATATTTTAAAAAAGTTACGTACATACGCAAAAAAAAGTTGCGCACATACGGTCAAGCGATCAAATGTTTAGAAGCCAAAGCTGCATACTCACAGTAGCACGTCTGCGTCTTTGTCATCCAAATCAAAGTAATCCTGGTAAGAGTCTGTGTTGTCCCAGTTCTCTACAGGCGTCTGTGTATCCAAGTCAAAAGTCCTCCTGGTTAGAGTCTCTGTTATCCGAGTTCTTCCATCTTGACTGCATCTTTCGGGAATGTAAACAAAGAAGCGCCGGCTGTGTACTGTTGTGGCTGACTACGTTCGAAAAATACGTCCATTTCGCACCGACAACTTTCTTCTTTATTTGCTCAGCTTCCTTCTCCATAATGCAATGAACATGATTGAAACAGATTCACGAACACAGATGTCCAGAATACTGTGGAATTATGAAATGAAAACAGAGCTTTTTCGTATTGGCTTCAATGTGGAAGGCATACCCGTGTTCGCCGGGCTACGTCACGCGCATACGTCATCCTCAGAGGCGTTTCGAACCGGAAGTTTAGCGGCAAATTTAAAATGTCACTTTATAAGTTAACCCGGCCGTATTGGCATGTGTTATAATGTTAAGATTTCATCATTGATATATAAACTATCAGACTGCGTGGTCGCTAGTAGTGGCTTTCAGTAGGCCTTTAAGGCGGTCTGTCATAACATTTTTAGCATTCAATCAGACTTTATTGTGAGGGTTTGTATTAGTTTTCCTAAAAATAGATATACCGGCCCCCCAGACAAATTTTTTTCTCTAAATTTGGCCCCCCGAGTCAAAATAATTGCCCAGGCCTGGTATATAATAATACAATTGGCATGATCAGATAATATTAAAGTTTAAAACATGCTTTTTTTTTCTATCAAAATTGAAAGAACGAATGCATTTAGTAAAAAAAAAAAAAGTATTTTATCGAAACCCATTTTTCCAAGCTTTCGCGGGCTACATGAAATGATGTGGCGGGCCAGAAGTGGCCCCTAAGCCTCGAGTTTGACACCTGTGACCTAAGATAAACAAATAAAATGGAGGTGTACACAAGAATCCACATCCTTCTCACCTGTTTATTGTTTTTTAATTTTCATCGTTCTCTATTCGGAGTCATAAAAGGCAGAGGATAAATAGAAAAAGAACCTTGAAATAAACGTAACGTTTCATACAATAATATTGAAATGACTTCAGACGCCTTACGATGATTTATTTCTAAAGGCTGGCCGTGTCGTGGTGGTGGACCAACAAATATATCACAATCTGCTCGCTGGACACCTTACAGTCTGTGCTGCAGTGTGAGGCCACACCCACGCTCTGTCGTCATGGCGATGCCAGGCCTCGGGGACATTTTGCAGAAAGCATGTAAAGAGACTGGAGTGTGTCCATGAACACAAACTACTGGCTCGTACTGTACATTAGCTTAGCTCAGAGCAGAAACAGATGTGGCCACAGAATAATGACGCAAGCCTTGAAAAAAAACAAGAGTAAAACAGGGGTGTCCAAACTTTTTCCATGGAGGGATATATGTGACGCGTAGTTGGGACCAAAAGATGCGGGGATTAGAAACAGGGTGCAGGTGAAACCGTATATGATATACTAAAAAGAACAAAGCTGGTGCAGCTGGGAGTGCACAGGAAGTATAGGGAAAGCTATGCATACGGTGGTGGTCAAAAGTGTACATAAAGAACATCATGTCATGGCTGTCTTGACTTTACAATCATGTCTTATTTTTTTGTGATAGAGTGATTGGAGCACATACTTGTTGCTCACAAAAAAACATTCATGAAGTTTGCTTTTGTTTTGTTGCACCTCACTTCCTGTTATTACTTTACCGAAGCATTGTTCAACCCATCCTTTCGTACTGTTCCACATGTTTTTTCACCATGCTTTCTGTAACCAAACTGACACGCATTGCAAACATAGCAGCTAAAATCATCGGGCTCCCCACACCCAACATTTCAGATTTAAACCACAGGTCCATCATTCGACTGGCATACACGATAGTCCAGGATATCACTCACCCGCTACACCAATACATCATCCCACTACCATCAGGGCGCAGGTACAGGGTTCGCCTCAGGAAAAGCCTGATCCCTGCAGCTATAGCCGCCCTCAACAGCAGGCCCGGCCGACCTGTCTGACAAGCCTGTAAATGTGTGTTGGTCATGTATGATGTCTTTTTGTTATTTTTGTATCGTGATGTGTAATGTCTATTGTTTAAATCAGGGGTGTCCAAACTTTTTCCACTGAGGGCCGCACACTGAAAAATCAAAGCAAGCGGGGGCCATTTTGATATTTTTTTATTTTAAAAACCAATACAATATATGTATAAAAAATATACATTAAGGCCTCCTCTCAGGCTTGATCCCCAAAGGGTTTTGGTCCAAAAAATATTTAAAATGTGTCATTATTCAGTATTATTATCTCTAGATCAACATTAGGTCTATCTGTCAATATAACGTTTTTAAAGATTTAAGTCGTATGCTCTTTTTGTCCAAGAAAACCCTGTTTTTTATGGAAAAAACACAAAATATGCAATATTTCCACCCAATAAAATTTTTAAGAGGAGTATTTCAGATTATATAATAATTGGAGCCTTAAAAATGTCAATAACTCATAACACCATTGATTTTAATTCATTATTATTTTTTGAGCCATGACACTTAAAAACAAATCACACAACAATTATTGGGGAACCAAAAGGGTCCTACTCATTAAAGTGTTAAAAAATATACTATACATTTTTTTTACTGTTTACTTTTAACACAATAATCTCGAGATCAACTTCAGATCTATACGTCAATTATACGTTGTATTGTTGATGTTTTTCGTTTGTTCGCTTTAGGCCCTTCTTTAAAAAAAAATTTTTTTTTAAAAAAGCTAAATATTTTATATGGCAAACACAAAATATGCAACATTTTCCCCAAAAAATATCTCAAAGTGCAATATTTAATGTGACGTAATTGGAGCCTTGGATAGGTCAATAATTCATAATAACATTGATTTTGATTCATTATTATTTTTGAAAGAAAGAAACAGCCTGCATGGCAGCTTTGTGTTATTAGAGTAAACATTGCAACATTTCCTTGTTACATTTCACCTGTTTGCTCTTTCATACCCCTTTTTATGGGTTTTTTTTTTTTTTTAATCGTATTTTAAAATGGGCCGTGGGGCCATTAAAAAATGACCTGCGGGCTGCAAATGGCCCCCGGGCCGCACTTTGGACATCCCTGGTTTAAATGTACGGCAGTGAAAATGAATTTCCCCAACGGGGACCAATAAATCTAAATCTAATCTAAATCTTTTATGAATTTATTATGGGTCTACTGAAAATGTGAGGGTCAAAAGTATACATACAGCAATGTTAATATTTGCTTACATGTCCCTTGGCAAGTTTACCTGCAATAAGGCGCTTTTGGTAGCCATCCACAAGCTTCCGCTTGACCACTTGACCACTAAATTGCTGCAGTTCAGCTAAATGTGTTGCTTTTCTGACATGGACTTGTTTCTTCAGCATTGTCCACACCTTTAAGTCAGGACTTTGGGAAGAAAACCTTCATTCTAGCCTGATTTAGTCATTCCTTTACCACTTTTGAGGTCATTGTCCTGTTGGAACACCCAACTGCGCCCAAGACCCAACCTCCGGGCTGATGATTTTAGCTTGTCCTGAACAATTTGGAGCTAATCCTCCTTTTTCATTGTCCCGTTTAAAGCAGCAAAACAGGCCCAGTGCATAATACTACCACCACCATGCTTGACGGTAGGAATGGTGTTCCTGGGATTGAAGGCCTCACCTTTTCTCCTCCGAACACGTTGCTGGGTATTGTGGCCAAACAGCTCCGTTTTTGTTTCATCTGACCACAGAACTTTCCTCCAGAAGGTCTTATCTTTGTCCGTGTGATGTCACGTGGCTAAATCAGGCTGGAATGAAGGTTTTAGAATGGCCTTCCCAAAGTGTGGACAATGCTGAAGAAAAAAGTCCATGTCAGAAAAGCAACACATTTAGCTGAACTGCAGCAATTTAGTGGTCAAGTAGAAGCTTGTGGATGGCTACCAAAAGCGCCTTATTGCAGGTAAACTTGCCAAGGGACATGTAAGCAAATATTAACATTGCTGTATGTATACTTTTGACCCATAATAAATTCATAAAAGAAGCAAACTTCATGAATGTTTTTTTGTGAGCAACATGTGCTCCAATCACTACATCACAAAAAAATAAGAAATGATTGTAAAGTCAAGACAGCCATGACATGATGTTCTTTACTAGTGTACGTACACTTTTGACCAGGACTGTACCTGGTATGACAGTTTGTGACAATACTGTTTCAAAAAGGAGGAATGGCAAAGTAATCCAGTGTCGGTGAATATAAACTAAGCTACCTGAAGAAAACATCAACATATTTGTGTGATATCTCATCAGTGATTTTGTTTGAAAGAGACAGGTTGGCAGGAGACGGACTTTGGACACCCCTGGATGGAGGAAGGCGTACAGAGAATAAATAGTTTCAGGAAGCTCTTCCACTAACGATGACTAAATGCTACAAACCTAGTAGACAAAGTCTGGATGAGTCCCTCACTTACAGAAGGATGGCGTTCCCTCCACGTGAAGACCTGCTAAGTCAGACGGAGAAAGGGATGATACGGTATTATCTGCTCACATACGCTACCTGGTGGTCATTTGAGCAAACTGCAGCTAGCCCTGGACAGTCCCGCTCCGTAATGCACGCAGGATTCTCACAGGAACGAGGCAAACAGAACCACAAGGAGCATGGTCAAGTTTGTGTCCCCAGAAGGTACGACCTACACTCATGTCGGCCCCCCCAGACAGAGTCCGGGGGGGTCCAGGACCGGGTGTTGAGGATTATTGCTGGTCTACGCTATGAAGCTGTGAGCCTCACGTTGAAGTGGAAAGAAAGGAGGGTGAGAAGAAGACAAGGTCAGGTGAAGAGCGTTCCAGGTTCGAAGCTCACACGGCCGTGTGTCTGGAGTTCTCATTCCTGCTGGACGAGCCGAAACTGGCCGCCCTGCACCTGGCCCGGGGCCCCCCTGCTCCCGAGTCCCCGGCCAGGGACTGAGTGGGGCACTGGGGCAGGGTGCTGTAGCGGCCCGGGAGGGGGAAGGGGGCGTCCTTGGCGAAGAGGCTCTGGATGAGATGGAACTTGTCCTTCTCCTCTCGCAAGAAGACGTCCACCAGCAGCTTCTTCTCGCGCTTCAGCTGCTCCACGATGGTTTTAGGGATGTCCGGGATCACCCAGGCCACCAGCAGGCTGAGGAACATCACCAGGTTCTAGGGCCAGAGACGTCAGCTATGTCAACCACTACGTCTATATTTAACCCTACAATGCCAAATGTACTCCCTATATGTGTATAACTATGTATGTATATATATATATGTATATATATATAGGGATGATGTTTGATAAGAAATGATCGAGTTCGAGCCTATTATCGAATCCTCTTATCGAACCGATTCCTTATCGATTCTCTTATCGAGTCCAGATAGGTTGTTGTATATGGAAAAAAACACACAATATTTGCTTTAACAAAACAAAATTATATAAGAAAAAAATAAAATCTAATAAATAAATTAAAGCTGCAAGCAGCGTTGGTCGGGTCCGCATTTTGGCAGGTGCTAGCCAATACTTTTGTCCAGTGGTAGTCCTGAGTGAGACCTACATAGAGGTTTCAGTACGATATTCGTACTGGGAGTTAGAGGAAGTTGTGTCTGTGTTTTTTTTTTCTAGGTGCTGCGGCACAGTGGTTGTTTTCTTTGAAGGCGCGTAAAAATCACAGCAGCGGAGCAGCTTTAGTGGTCCTAATTCCATTTCACCTTGTCATTATAGGGTATTGTGTGTAGAATTTTGAGGACAAAAAGAAACAATTGCATTTCACATTGTCATTATAGGCAGCGGAGCAGCTGTAGTTTTAGTCTTTGAAGGCACGTAAAATCAAAACGGTAGCACTAAATAAAACACCGTCGTCAACTTTTAATCAGAAGGGTTCAATCTCTCCCCTGTAGCAGTTTGAAGCCGAAACGACAAACGCGCTCAGAGGAGATAACGTTTGATGTTTGGTGACCGGTTTTAACAAAAATGTTGTTTTGAAGGAGAGATAGCAAACTTACTGTTGATTTTTGCTGAAGGATGTCAATCTAAGAAATGTAGGTGTATGTGAGACCTACATAGAGGTATTTGTTTCATGTCTCTAAGACGTTCCTACCGGAAGTTACAAGCAGTTTTGTCTGAGTTTTCCTCTAAAAAGCAGTTTTTTCTCTGTTTTATTTAAAAATTGCTCTAGGGCAGAATTTTGAGTTTCGGGGTTCGGTTATTTTTTGAGATCGCAATTTCTACCAGTCCCGATGTGTGTGAGAAGTTTGGTGAGTTTTGAAGTATTTTAAGGGGGTCAAATTAGAGGTCAAAGACGTAAAAAGCAGTGTTTTTAGTACATTTTTGTCTTGAAGGGGAAATTGCCAACTTCCTGTTGGTTTTCGCCCGAGGATGTAAAATTATGAAATGTAGGTCTAAGTCTGACCTACATACAGGTTTTTGTTTCATGTCTCTACGACCTTCCTAGTGGGAGTTACAGGCAGTTTTTTTTTTTTTTTTCCTAGGGGGCGCTAGAGCTGAAATTTTATTTTTGGGGTTACGTTTTTGTACTAAAGTGTGCTGGCACACCTTTTGGATGTGTGTAAAAAATTTGGTGAGTTTTGAAGCATGTTAAGGGGGGCAAAGTAGTGCGCAAAGCTGCGGAAGAAGAAAGAAAGAAAGAAAGAAAGAAAGAAAGAAAGAATAATAAACATTACAAATTCAATAGGGTCCTTTCGTCCCATTGCAAAAGGACTCCCTGTGGGATTCCTTTTGAAAAGGTCCTGTGAAAATAAAATCTAATAAATAAATTAAAGCTGCAAGCAGCGTTGGTCGGGTCCGCATTTTGGCAGGTGCTAGTCCTAGGTGTCCCAATACTTTTGTCCAGTGGTAGTCCTGAGTGAGACCTACATAGAGGTTTCAGTACGATATTCGTACTGGGAGTTAGAGGAAGTTGTGTCTGTGTTTTTTTTTCCTAGGTGCTGCGGCACAGTGGTTGTTTTCTTTGAAGGCGCGTAAAAATCACAGCAGCGGAGCAGCTTTAGTGGTCCTAATTCCATTTCACCTTGTCATTATAGGGTATTGTGTGTAGAATTTTGAGGACAAAAAGAAACAATTGCATTTCACATTGTCATTATAGGCAGCGGAGCAGCTGTAGTTTTAGTCTTTGAAGGCACGTAAAATCAAAACGGTAGCACTAAATAAAACACCGTCGTCAACTTTTAATCAGAAGGGTTCAATCTCTCTCCTGTAGCAGTTTGAAGCCGAAACGACAAACGCGCTCGGAGGAGATAATGTTTGATGTTTGGTGACCGGTTTTAACAAAAATTTTGTTTTGAAGGAGGGATAGCAAACTTACTGTTGATTTTTGCTGAAGGATGTCAATCTAAGAAATGTAGGTCTAAGTGAGACCTACATAGAGGTATTTGTTTCATGTCTCTAAGACGTTCCTACCGGAAGTTACAAGCAGTTTTGTCTGAGTTTTCCTCTAAAAAGCAGTTTTGTCTCAGTTTCATTCAAAAATTGCGCTAGAGCGCAATTTTGCGTTTTGGGGTTCGGTTTTCTTTTTAGATCGCAATTTCCAGCAGTCCCGATGTGTGTGAGAATTTTGGTGAGTTTTGAAGTATTTTAAGGGGGTCAAATTACAGCTCAAAGAGGCAAAAATTAGTGTTTTTAGTACATTTTTGTCTTAAATGGGAAATTGCCAACTTCCTGTTGGTTTTTGCCCGAGGATGTGAATTGTAGGTCTAAGTAAGACCTACATACAGGTTTTTGTTTCATGTCTCTACGACCTTCCTAGTGGGAGTTACAGGCAGTTTGTTTTTGTTTTTTTCCTAGGGGGCGCTAGAGCGAAATTTTGATTTCTGGGGTTAGGTTTTTTTTACTAAACTCTTTGGGGCACGTTTTTCTATGTGTGTGTAAAATTTGGTGAGTTTTGAAGCATGTTAAGGAGGGCAAAGTAGTGCGCAAAGCTGCGGAATAATAATAATAATATAATAATAATAAAACCTTACAATAACAATAGGGTACAGGGCGGACCCTAATAATATAGTGTTAAATAAAATCAGTCCCTTGGGCACAAAACTGAAAATAATACAGCTCTCCAAAAAGTGCACTTCTGCTGCTATTGGAACATACTAACTACAGCTATTGGAACATACTAACTACAGCTATTACTCAGGAAAAGGAAAATGCCCCCAACCCCGCCCACCTCAACCGACGCACGGAGGCAAGCAGATAGTATGGTGAAGAAGCTGACGCGACGACAGGTACACCTTGAAGCGCTTATTTCGATCCATTTTTTTCCTGCTTTCCCTATCCGCGCCTAATGACTGAGCTACGTGACGTCATTTCTTGTGATGTCCCACGGGGCATTTCTGGTCGGGACAGAATTCGTTCCCAGTGATTCGAATAAAGAACCAACTCTTTTTCTTTACTATAGTGGTCTCGATAACGGGTACCGGTTCTTAAAAAGGGATTCGAGTCCGAGGACTCGGTTCTTTTCTTATCGAACAATCAGGAAAACCGGTTTTGAGTATCATCCCTATATATATATATTTATTTATATGTATGTATGTGTGTGTATATACTGTATATATAAATATGTATCTGTTTATATTTAGGTACCGAGCCCCTTTGGGACAGAGGACCCCATTTAATTTCTAGCGTTTTATTATTATATCTCTTTGAGCTGTAATTTGACCCCCTTAACATGCTTCTAAACTCACCAAATTGGACACACACATCAGGACTGGCGAAAATTGCAATCTAATTAAAAAACCAAACCCCAAAACTCAAAATTGCGCTCTAGCGCCCCCTAGGAAGAAAACACAAGACAAAACTGCCTCTAACTCCCAGTAGGAATGTCGTAGAGACATGAAACAAAAACCTCTATGTAGGTCTCACTTAGACCTAGATTTCATACACTGACAACCCCCAGCAAAAATCAACAGGAAGTTTGCAATTCCCCCTTCAAAACAAAAGTTGTGTAAAAACAGTCACCTTTTTTCAAACATTTTCTCCTCTGAGCGCGTTTGTCGTGTCGGCTTCAAATTAGCACAGGAGAGAGATTGAACCCTTCTGATTAAAAGTTGATGAAAGAGTTTTAATTACTACTCCGGTTTGGATTTTATGAGCCCTCAAAGTCGGTCCCGTCCATTGCTGCTTGCAGCTTTAATTTATCTTATTTCTGATTATTATTATTATTAATGTATTATTATTTATTTTTGTATTTGTAGATATTACTTTGTTTTTTTGCTGTTTCTTTCTTTTTTTTGGGGGGGGGGGGTGGTATGGTTGGGATATTATAAACAAAACATATTTTCACATTTAGGGCAGACAACAGATACAGTATATGATGTATGTGAGTATGATTTAATGGATAGGAATGTCTGATGCTGGATGTCAATAAAAATAAAATGAAAAAATAAAAAATAAAATAAAAAAGCCAAATGTATCAGAAGTGATACATGTGTATTTAACCCAGGGGTCCCCAAACTACAGCCCACCAGTGTCCAAAATCCCAAGTTTAAAAAAGAAAAAGTTGTTTTTTTTGGTATGATTATTTTTCACGGAGGGCTGAGTTGATAAATTAAATAATAATATTAATAATAATAATAATAATAATAGATTTTATTTGTAAAAAGCACTTTACATTGAGTAAACAACCTCAAAGTGCTACAGTGTATAAAAATAAAAAATAAAAAGATAATAAAAAATAAAAATAAATAAAAACTAGAACAGCCAAATAGCTAAAACTAGTATGCATATATCTAAAAAAAAAGAGCTTTTTTTAAAAAGAAGGGTTTTTAAGCGTTTTTAAAAGCATCCACAGTCTGTGGTGCCCTCAGGTGGTCAGGGAGAGCGTTCCACAGACTGGGAGCGGCGGAGCAGAAAGCCCGGTCTCCCATTGTTCGTAGCTTTGTCCTCGGAGGTTGGAGGAGGACAATTATTATGTCATTAATCAAACAAATCATGAAATCAGTATTTTTTTTGAAGGGTAAAATTATTTTGTTTAATAGTTTACTAAATCATGAAATAAATCAATCATTAAATGTGATTCTACAAAAATAAATTAATGACATTTAATTATACATTTATGTATATAATTCAACATATATTTAATTAACGACACATTTAAATCATTATTTAAAGATTTTGTTCACTATTACTTAATTTTGCCTTATTGAACCGCTACAGTTTTAGAGAAAACTATCATCTCATGACACCATGAAGAAGAAGAAACACCAGACGGTGATCCGGACTCCTGGAAATGTCATGAAAATGACTTCTTCAGCTATCTATCTATGCAGGCCGCAAAACTGGTGAGGAATAACATTTGTCGGAGGAGGCGGTGTCGACGACGCTGTGGAACTTTCAAAACACACATCCACTACCTTCTTCACTAAAACTGTTTTGTCCTTCAGTGTTGTCCCCACAAAGTCAATAATAATACCTGAAATAGGATGACAAAGGCCAGTCTGGCTGCCAGGACACACCAGTACTGTTTGGAGAACTGGTACGCGTCTGCAGACCAGGGAGGCTCTCTGTAGTCTTTGTACCTGAGGAGGAGGAGGAGGAGGAGACACACCCTGGTCATGATGGACATGGAACATCAACAGCTGACAATTGGCCTCATTAAAACATTTATTGCCATTCTGTTCCTTTGCTGTCTTTTACAACAAAACTAATCATGGAACACAATCCTTGATGTTTAGTTAATAGTCAACATGTGGACATATACTGTATGACTGAGCAAATACTGTACATATAGTATGTTAACATGTTAGTATTTCATGTGGAAGGTTAAAAATTGCTGTAAATTAAAATACCTGGAATTAGTTTTACTTATATATATATTAGGGATGTCCGATAATGGCTTTTTGCCGATATCCGATATTGTCCAACTCTTTAATTACCGATACCGATATCAACCGATACCGATATCAACCGATATATGCAGTCGCGGAATTAACACATTATTATGCCTAATTTGGACAACCAGGTATGGTGAAGATAAGGTACTTTTTTAAAAAATTAGTAAAATAAGATAAATAAATTAAAAACATTTTCTTGAATAAAAAAGAAAGTACAACAATATAAAAACAGTTACATAGAAACTAGTAATGAATGAAAATTTGTCAAATTAACTGTTAAAGGTTAGTACTATTAGTGGACCAGCAATCATGTGTGCTTACGGACTGTATCCCTTGCAGACTGTATTGATATATAATGTAGGAACCAGAATATTAAAACAGAAAGAAACAACCCTTTTGTGTGAATGAGTGTAAATGGGGGAGGGAGGTTTTTTGGGTTAGTGCACTAATTGTAAGTGTATGTTGTGTTTTTTATGTTGATTTAATTTAAAAAAAAAAAAAAAAAAAAAAAAAAAAACGATACCGATAATAAAAAAAACGATACCGATAATTTCCGATATTACATTTTAACGCATATATCGGCCGATAATATCGGCCTGCCGATCTCTAATATATATATATATATATATATATATATATATATATTAGGGATGTCCGATGATGTCCATAATATATATATATATATATATATATATATATATTAGAGATGTCCGATAATATCGGCCTGCCGATATTATCGGCCGATATATTATCGGACATCCCTAATATATATATATATATATATATTAGAGATGTCCGATAATATCGGCCTGCCGATATTATCGGCCGATATATGCGTTAAAATGTAATATCGGAAATTATCGGTATGGTTTTTTTTATTATCGGTATGTTTTTTTTTTTTTTTTTTTTTTTTTTTTTAAATTAAATCAACATAAAAAACACAACATACACTTACAATTAGTGCACCAACCCAAAAAACCTCCCTCCCCCATTTACACTCATTCACACAAAAGGGTTGTTTCTTTCTGTTTTAATATTCTGGTTCCTACATTATATATCGGCCGATAATATCGGCAGGCCGACATTATCGGACATCTCTAATATATATATATATATATATATATATATATATATATATTAGGGATGTCCGATAATATCTGGCTGTCGATATTATCGGCCGATAAATGCTTTAAAATGTAATACCGGAAATTATCGGCATCGGTTTCATAATTATCGGTATCGGTTTCTAAAAGTAAAATGTATGACGTTTTAAAAGGCCGCTGTGTACACGGACGTAGGGAGAGGTACAGCGTGCCAATAAACCTTAAAGGCATTTGCTTTGCGTGCGTGCCGTCCGAGTCACATAATATCTACCGGCTTTATGCAACAGCCATACAGGTCACACTGTGGGTGACCGTATAAACAACTTTAAAACTGTTACAAATATGCGCCACAATGTGAACCCACACCAAACAAGAATGACAAACACATTTCGGGAGAACATCCGCACCGTAACACAACATAAACACAACAGAACAGGTACCCAGAACACCTTGCAGCACTAACTCTTCCGGGACGCTACAATATAACGATGAGAATAAAAATATAACAGTAAAATAGGAATATAACAAGAGAAACTAGGCAATAATGACCATGTTATGAAAAAAGTATTCCACTGTTATTGTTTTGAGGCATGTTAAAAAAAAGAATGCACTTTGTAGACTTCAATAATAAATATGGCAGTGCCATGTTGGCATTTTGGTTCCATAACTTGAGTTGATTTATTTTGGAAAAACCTTGTTACATTGTTTAATGCATCCAGCGGGGCATCACAACAAAATTAGGCATAATAATGTGTTCATTCCACCACTGTATATATCGGTATCGCTTGATATCGGAATCGGTAATTAAGAGTTGGACAATATCGGAATATCGGATGGTAATGGTAAATGGTAAATGGGTTATACTTGTATAGCGCTTTTCTACCTTCAAGGTACTCAAAGCGCTTTGACAGTATTTCCACATTCACCCATTCACACACACATTCACACACTGATGGCGGGAGCTGCCATGCAAGGCGCTAACCAGCAGCCATCAGGAGCAAGGGTGAAGTGTCTTGCCCAAGGACACAACGGACGTGACTAGGATGGTAGAAGGTGGGGATTGAACCCCAGTAACCAGCAACACTCCGATTGCTGGCACGGCCACTCTACCAACTTCGCCACGCCGTCCCTATATCGGATATGCACATATATATATAAATATATACATATCTAAATATATTCATATATATATCTATATATATATATATAAATACAAACCCCGTTTCCATATGAGTTGGGAAATTGTGTTAGATGTAAATATAAACGGAATACAATGATTTGCAAATCATTTTCAAGCCATATTCAGTTGAATATGCTACAAAGACAACATATTTGATGTTCGAACTCATAAACTTTGTTTTTTTTTTGCAAATAATCATTAACTTAGAATTTCATGGCTGCAACACGTGCCAAAGTAGTTGGGAAAGGGCATGTTCACCACTGTGTTACATGGCCTTTCCTTTTAACAACACTCAGTAAAGGTTTGGGAACTGAGGAGACACATTTTTGAAGCTTCTCAGGTGGAATTCTTTCCCATTCTTGCTTGATGTACAGCTTAAGTTGTTCAACAGTCCGGGGGTCTCCCTTGTGCTATTTTAGGCTTCACACATTTTCAATGGGAGACAGGTCTGGACTACAGGCAGGCCAGTCTAGTACCCGCACTCTTTTACTATGAAGCCACGTTGATGTAACACGTGGCTTGGCATTGTCTTGCTGAAATAAGCAGGGGCGTCCATGGTAACGTTGCTTGGATGGCAACATATGTTGCTCCAAAAGCTGTATGTACCTTTCAGCATTAATGGTGCCTTCACAGATGTGTAAGTTACCCATGTCTTGGCCACTAATACACCCCCATACCATCACACATGCTGCCTAGAAAAATCCGGATGGTTCTTTTCCTCTTTGGTCCGGAGGACACGACGTCCACAGTTTCCAAAAACAATTAGTCCACAGAACACTTTTCCACTTTGTATCAGTCCATCTTAGATGAGCTCAGGCCCAGCGAAGCCGACGGCGTTTCTGGGTGTTGTTGATAAACGCTTTTCATAGGAGAGTCTTAACTTGCACTTACAGATGTAGCGACCAACTGTAGTTACTGACAGTGGGTTTCTGAAGTGTTCCTGAGCCCATGTGGTGATATCCTTTACACACTGATGTGGCTTGTTGATGCAGTACAGCCTGAGGGATGGAAGGTCACGGGCTTAGCTGCTTACGTGCAGTGATTTCTCCAGATTCTCTGAACCCTTTGATAATATTACGGAGCGTAGATGGTGAAATCCCTAAATTCCTTGCAATAGCTGCTTGAGAAAGGTTGTTCTTAAACTGTTCAACAATTTGCTCAGGCATTTGTTGACAAAGTGGTGACCCTCGCCCCATCCTTGTTTGTGAATGACTGAGCATTTCATTGGAATCTACTTTTATACCCAATCATGGCACCCACCTGTTCCCAATTTGCCTGCACACCTGTGGGATGTTCCAAATAAGTGTTTGATGAGCATTCCTCAACTTTATCAGTATTTATTGCCACCTTTCCCAACTTCTTTGTCACGTGTTGCTGGCATCAAATTCTAAAGTTAATGATTATTTGCACAAAAAAAAAATGTTTATGAGTTTGAACATCAAATATGTTGTCTTTGTAGCATATTCAACTGAATATGGCTTGAAAATGATTTGCAAATCATTGTATTCCGTTTATATTTACATCTAACACAATTTCCCAACTCATATGGAAACGGGGTTTGTATATATATATATATATATATATATATATATATATATATATATATATATATATATATATATATATATATATATATATGTATACATATTTGTGTAGTAAAGGTCAAGTTTGTTTCCCTCCATGTTCATATGATGGAGTACTTCTGATAAGGTGTTTTCACACCTTCTTCTCCCATGTTGACTATTTCCTTCCTGGCTGAGTGAACAAAGTGAGGAGCTGAGTGGAAGTGTGTGTGTGTGACAAAGTGTGCCTGCAGGGCAGGACTTGCAACACACTCGCAGCCT
>NC_084742.1:60501656-60541656 GCF_033978785.1 Entelurus aequoreus | reverse complement strand
CCATAGCAACAGCAGTAAAACTTGCTACAAGAGAATGTCATCAGTAAAACTAGGACTTCCACTTACATTTATTATGACTGAGAACTTCCCCATGCCACTCAGGATGTTGTACCAGATACCTGCAATACAGAAAGACGCTCACTTTCGGTAAAGGCAATCTATATAAATGTTATATATATATATATATATACATATATATATATATACATATATATATATATATATATATATATATATATATATATATATATATATATATATATATATATATATATATATATATATATATATATATATATATATATATATATATATATATATATATATATATATATATGTATATATTAGAGATGTCCGATAATATCGGTCTGCCGATATTATCGGCCGATAAATGCGTAAAAATGTAATATCGGAAATTATCGGTATCGTTTTTTTTAATTATCAGTATCGTTTCTTTTGGGGGTTTTTTTTTTTTTTTTTTTTTATTAAATCCACATAAAAAACACACGATACACTTACAATTAGTGCACCAACCCAAAAAAACTCCCTCCCCCATTTACACTCATTCACACAAAAGGGTTGTTTCTTTCTGTTATTAATATTCTGCTTCCTACATTATATATCAATATATATCAATACAGTCTGCAAGGGATACAGTCCGTAAGCACACATGATTATGCGTGCTGCTGCTCCACTAATAGTACTAACCTTTAACAGTTAATTTTACAAATTTTCATTAATTACTAGTTTCTATGTAACTGTTTTTATATTGTTTTACTTTCTTTTTTATTCAAGAAAATGTTTTTAATTTATTCATCTTATTTTATTTGATTCATTTTTTTAAAAAGTACCTTATCTTCACCATACCTGGTTGTCCAAATTAGGCATAATAATGTGTTAATTCCACGACTGTATATATCGGTTGATATCGGTATCGGTTGATATCGGTATCTGTAATTAAAGAGTTGGACAATATCGGCATATCGGATATCGGCAAAAAGCCATTATCGGACATCCCTAGTGTATATATATTTATAAATATAATGGGCTTTTGGCCACGGTATGAAGTCCAAAAGTTTGGACAGCCCTGTTATAGGTAATGGCTACATTCACACCCACCTGCACAAATGTACTTCAAAATGTAATAATCAAAATAAATATGACTTTTTTTTTGTTTACTAGGGCATGCATATATAACATGCATTAGTTTGACCATTTAAAATCAACGATAATAAAAAGGAGATGCTTGGAAAAGCATAAAAATGCCCCCAAAAACTAGGAAAAACGCGATTCATAGCGTTAATTTTTGGTGTAACCATCATGAGCGTTCTGTTCAGGTATATTTCTTTTATATTTTGATAAATCATCATATTTACTTACTAAATTTAAATAGGCATTGATCAATCTTTAAGCTGTGTGTATTTGATTTCAGTTTGCTTTTGACATCTTATTTAGAATTGTAGTTGAAACTTTTACAACCTTGTGTTGCACTCATGATGGCGTAACCAAACTAGATTATTTGGAATATTTATTCCCTTTTTTACATTTAGTATATTTAAATATTCATTTATAAACATTGAATACATTTCAAATATCAATAAAATGCAATTGCCTTCATTTTATAGCAGGGGTGTCCAAAGTGCAACCCGTGGGCCATTTGCGGCCCGCAGCTAATTGTTTACCGGCCCGCCACGCCACACATTCTGCAAAAATTGCAAAATTGATAGTATTGCAAAAATTAAAAAAAAACATTTAAAAAAGTGGAATGAGGTGAAATCTAACGAGAAAAAGTTGCAATGTTGACACAAAGCTGCCATGCAGGCTGTTTTTTTTTTCTTTTGTCTTTCTTTATTTTTCTTTTTTTTGCCATTGCTCCAAAAAAAAGGACAAAAAATCTATGTTATAATGAATTATTGACCTATTCAAGGCTCCAATTACTTCAAAAATGTCACTTTAAAATGTTTCATGTGGAAAAAATATTGCATATATTGTGTGCAATATCAAAGATTTCTTTGACAAAAGAGCATAAAAAAAAACAAATAGCTCATACGTAAAATGGACAGACATATCTGAAGTTGATCTCGTAACTTAAGTGTTGCAAGTTTTAAAAAAACTAATAAAAATTAGAGATGTCCGATAATATCGGTCTGCCGATATTATCGGCCGATAAATGCGTTAAAATGTAATATCGGAAATTATCGGTATCGTTTTTTTATTATCAGTATCGTTTTTTTTGTTGTTGTTTTTTGTTTGTTTGTTTGTTTTATTAAATCCACATAAAAAACACAAGATACACTTACAATTAGTGCACCAACCCACCCCATTTACACTCATTCACACAAAAGGGTTGTTTCTTTCTGTTATTAATATTCTGGTTCCTACATTATATATCAATATATATCAATACAGTCTGCAAGGGATACAGTCCGTAAGCACACATGACTGTGCGTGCTGCTGGTCCACTAATAGTACTAACCTTTAACAGTTAATTTTACAAATTTTCATTAATTACTAGTTTCTATGTAACTGTTTTTATATTGTTTTACTTTCTTTTTTATTCAAGAAAATGTTTTTAATTTATTTATCTTATTTTATTTGATTCATTTTTTAAAAAAGTACCTTATCTTCACCATACCTGGTTGTCCAAATTAGGCATAATAATGTGTTAATTCCACGACTGTATATATCGGTTGATATCGGTATCGGTTGATATCGGTATCGGTTGATATCGGTATCTGTAATTAAAGAGTTGGACAATATCGGCATATCGGATATCGGCAAAAAGCCATTATCGGACATCCCTAGTATATATATATTTATAAATATAATGGGCTTTTGGCCACGGTATGAAGTCCAAAAGTTTGGACAGCCCTGTTATAGGTAATGGCTACATTCACACCCACCTGCACAAATGTACTTCAAAATGTAATAGTCAAAATAAATATGACTTTTTTTTTGTTTACTAGGGCATGCATATATAATATGCATTAGTTTGACCATTTAAAATCAACGATAATAAAAAGGAGATGCTTGGAAAAGCATAAAAATGCCCCCAAAATCTTGGAAAAACGCGATTCATAGCGTTAATTTTTGGTGTAACCATCATGAGCGTTCTGTTCAGGTATATTTCTTTTATATTTTGATAAATCATCATATTTATTTACTAAATTTAAATAGGCATTGATCAATCTTTAAGCTGTGTGTATTTGATTTCAGTTTGCTTTTGACATCTTATTTAGAATTGTAGTTGAAACTTTTACAACCTTGTGTTGCACTCATGATGGCGTAACCAAACTAGATTATTTGGAATATTTATTCCCTTTTTTACATTTAGTATATTTAAATATTCATTTATAAACATTGAATACATTTCAAATATCAATAAAATGCAATTGCCTTCATTTTATAGCAGGGGTGTCCAAAGTGCAGCCTGTGGGCCATTTGCGGCCCGCAGCTAATTGTTTACCGGCCCGCCACACATTCTGCAAAAATTGCAAAATTGATAGTATTGCAAAAATTAAAAAAAAACATTTAAAAAAGTGGAATGAGGTGAAATCTAACGAGAAAAAGTTGCAATGTTGACACAAAGCTGCCATGCAGGCTGTTTTTTTTTCTTTTGTCTTTCTTTCTTTTTCTTTTTTTTGCCATTGCTCCAAAAAAAAAGGACAAAAAATCTATGTTATAATGAATTATTGACCTATTCAAGGCTCCAATTACTTCAAAAATGTCACTTTAAAATGTTTCATGTGGAAAAAATATTGCATATATTGTGTGCAATATCAAAGATTTCTTTGACAAAAGAGCATAAAAACAAACAAATAGCTCATACGTAAAATGGACAGACATATCTGAAGTTGATCTCGTAACTTAAGTGTTGAAAGTTTAAAAAAAACTAATAAAAATTAGGGATGTCCGATAATATCGGTCTGCCGATATTATCGGCCGATAAATGCGTTAAAATGTAATATCGGAAATTATCGGTATCGTTTTTTTTATTATCAGTATCGTTTTTTGTTTTTTTGTTTTTTGTTTGTTTGTTTTTTTTATTAAATCCACATAAAAAACACAAGATACACTTACAATTAGTGCACCAACCCACCCCATTTACACTCATTCACACAAAAGGGTTGTTTCTTTCTGTTATTAATATTCTGGTTCCTACATTATATATCAATATATATCAATACAGTCTGCAAGGGATACAGTCCGTAAGCACACATGATTGTGCGTGCTGCTGGTCCACTAATAATACTAACCTTTAACAGTTAATTTTACAAATTTTCATTAATTACTAGTTTCTATGTAACTGTTTTTATATTGTTTTACTTTCTTTTTTATTCAAGAAAATGTTTTTAATTTATTTATCTTATTTTATTTGATTCATTTTTTAAAAAAGTACCTTATCTTCACCATACCTGGTTGTCCAAATTAGGCATAATAATGTGTTAATTCCACGACTGTATATATCGGTTGATATCGGTATCGGTTGATATCGGTATCGGTAATTAAAGAGTTGGACAATATCGGCATATCGGATATCGGCAAAAAGCCATTATCGGACATCCCTAGTATATATATATTTATAAATATAATGGGCTTTTGGCCACGGTATGAAGTCCAAAAGTTTGGACAGCCCTGTTATAGGTAATGGCTACATTCACACCCACCTGCACAAATGTACTTCAAAATGTAATAGTCAAAATAAATATGACTTTTTTTTTGTTTACTAGGGCATGCATATATAATATGCATTAGTTTGACCATTTAAAATCAACGATAATAAAAAGGAGATGCTTGGAAAAGCATAAAAATGACCCCCAAAACTTGGAAAAAACGCGATTCATAGCGTTAATTTTTGGTGTAACCATCATGAGCGTTCTGTTCAGGTATATTTCTTTTATATTTTGATAAATCATCATATTTATTTACTAAATTTAAATAGGCATTGATCAATCTTTAAGCTGTGTGTATTTGATTTCAGTTTGCTTTTGACATCTTATTTAGAATTGTAGTTGAAACTTTTACAACCTTGTGTTGCACTCATGATGGCGTAACCAAACTAGATTATTTGGAATATATATTCCCTTTTTTACATTTAGTATATTTAAATATCCATTTATAAACATTGAATACATTTCAAATATCAATAAAATGCAATTGCCTTCATTTTATAGCAGGGGTGTCCAAAGTGCAGCCCGTGGGCCATTTGCGGCCCGCAGCTAATTGTTTACCGGCCCGCCACGCCACACATTCTGCAAAAATTGCAAAATTGATAGTATTGCAAAAATAAAAATAAAAACATTTAAAAAAGTGGAATGAGGTGAAATCTAACGAGAAAAAGTTGCAATGTTGACACAAAGCTGCCATGCAGGCTGTTTTTTTTTTCTTTTGTCTTTCTTTATTTTTCTTTTTTTTGCCATTGCTCCAAAAAAAAAAGGACAAAAAAAATCTATGTTATAATGAATTATTGACCTATTCAAGGCTCCAATTACTTCAAAAATGTCACTTTAAAATGTTTCATGTGGAAAAAATATTGCATATATTGGGTGCAATATCAAAGATTTCTTTGACAAAAGAGCATAAAAACAAACAAATAGCTCATACGTAAAATGGACAGACATATCTGAAGTTGATCTCGTAACTTAAGTGTTGAAAGTTAAAAAAAAACTAATAAAAATTAGAGATGTCCGATAATATCGGAAAATTATCGGTATCGTTTTTTTTATTATCAGTATCGTTTTTTTTGTTGTTTTTTTTTGTTCGTTTTTTTTATTAAATCCACAATAAAAACACAAGATACACTTACAATTAGTGCACCAACCCACCCCATTTACACTCATTCACACAAAAGGGTTGTTTCTTTCTGTTATTAATATTCTGGTTCCTACATTATATATCAATATATATCAATACAGTCTGCAAGGGATACAGTCCGTAAGCACACATGATTGTGCGTGCTGCTGGTCCACTAATAATACTAACCTTTAACAGTTAATTTGACAAATTTTCATTAATTACTAGTTTCTATGTAACTGTTTTTATATTGTTTTACTTTCTTTTTTATTCAAGAAAATGTTTTTAATTTATTTATCTTATTTTATTTGATTCATTTTTTTTAAAATTACCTTATCTTCACCATACCTGGTTGTCCAAATTAGGCATAATAATGTGTTAATTCCACGACTGTATATATCGGTTGATATCGGTATCGGTTGATATCGGTATCGGTAATTAAAGAGTTGGACAATATCGGTATATCGGATATCGGCAAAAAGCCATTATCGGACATCCCTAATAAAAATGTATCACTTTATGAGTGGGGCACCTTTTGGATATATTTAGTGAGATTTTATTAATATTTTCACTGTGATTACTCAAAAATATTAAAGAATTAAAATCAATGGTGTCCTGCATTATTGATCTTTTAGAGCTCTAAATACTAAATACTGCATATTATTTATGTTTTGCTATAAAAAACAAAGTTGTCTTTGACAGAAAAGGCATACATTTTTTTTTTTTTTTTTTACTTTTTATCAACCTGAAGTTGATATAGAGATTTACTGTAAGCGTTAAATAAAATAAAAATAATAATAATTTGACTTATTTTAAACATTTTAATGATTGAGACCCTTTATGGTCCCCGGGAGCCCTAAAGGTTAAAAAAAAAAAATCCATATATTTTGTTATGGTTTGAAAATGAAAAATATCAAAATGGCCCCCGCATGCTTACATTTTTCCGTGTGCGGCCCTCAGTGGAAAAAGTTTGGACACCCCTGTCTTATAGGGTAATGTTTAGTTACACCAAGTCATGAGCGTAACACTAAGCTTCATCACTTTGACTTGTAATATCTCTAATTCTGCTGATGCTTTTTTTCTTTTTGGAACATGTACTATACATATAATACAATAAAGTCTCATATAAAATGATGTTTCTAGCAATACTTGAATTTTGCCTTTGAAAGTAACACTCCGATGTCTATTAGTGGAGCTGTACACGTATAGATTTACCGATGTCTTTGGCGCGTGCAGCCACCGGCCTGCGGAGCTCCGTCACAAACTTCTTGGCATCCAGGCGGATCTCGATGACGTTGTTGAGCAGAGCGAAGAGAGGAGCGAGCGGGAAGGACGCCACGAAGAGAGACACGAAGCCAAACTGGATAACTGTGAGACAAACAGAGAAGCCTGAATATTCTTATATATAATATATATATATGTATATATACAAACGTTTGTATATATATTAGGGGTGTAACAGTACACAAAAATGTTGGTTTGGTACGTACCTCGGTTTAGAGGTCACGGTTCGGTTCATTTTCGGTACAGTAAGAAAACAACAAAATACAAATTTTTTGGTTATTTATTTCCCAAATGTGTAAACAATGGCTTTATCCTTTTAACATTGGGAACACTATAATAATTCTGCCCACGTTAATCAACATTAAACTGCCTCAAGTTGTTGCTCAGATTAAATAAAATGACAAAACTTTTCTTCTACATATAAAAAGTGCAACATTAAACAGTTTCAAGTCAACTCATCATGCTTAATTTAGTTGATTTTTATGATGTAAATGTTATATTGTTATCAACATGTGATAGCAGGGACCCTGCCATTCAAAACTAGGCTGCTGCATTACTAATGATTCATGTAACTATATCTGAAAAAATAGTACAATAGCAATAGGAGAGACTATTCATCCATGAACACCATGGAGTTCATGTAGGCTTAATGATGCACTTACATTATTATATCAACTATCAGAGACAGAAACTCTTCATTTAACATAATGTCCTTTTTTTGCTGCTTCAACACAGCTCAATCAACACAGAAAAAGGTCAAGTGAAATAACAGACAGACAGGGCTTTGCTGTCCGTAACACACACACACACACAGCAAAATGAGCTAACGTTACGCTAAAAGCTAATTAGCCTTCACCTCAAGCCAGGACTGCGAGCGAGCTGAGCTGCCTTTTATATTTCTAGAAGGTCAACGGGCTCATAGTGATGTTACTAGTAGTTGACTGGGAGGTGTTTATTATCATTTGGGGAGAGTCCGCAGCCTGATGATTACCTGCTAAACGCTAAGCACTGACTACATGCGCTATGAATACGCACTGCTGATTGGCTGTTACCGCTCTGTGTGTAACCAATCAGATGGTTGTGTGGGTGTGACAATGCTGGGTGCTGTGTAGAGGACTGACAGAGGCAGAGGCAGAAGGAAGCGGAGGCGGCTACTTAATATGTTCGTGTGGAAACTCGTTCGGTACACCTCCGAACCGAACCGAAACCCCCGTACCGAAACGGTTCAATACAAATACACATACCGTTACACCCCTAATTTATATACATATATTTATTTCTTTTTTTTCAACTCTATTTATTTTCAACTCTACCAACTGGTTGGTAGAGCGGCCGTGCCAGCAACTTGAGGGTTCCAGGTTCGATCCCCGCTTCTGCCATCCTAGTCACTGCCGTTGTGTCCTTGGGCAAGACACTTTACCCACCTGCTCCCAGTGCCACCCACACTGCTTTAAATGGAACTTAGATATTGGCTTTCACTATGTAAAGCGCTTTGAGTCACTAGAGAAAAGCACTATATAAATATAATTCACACACAATTCACACTATATATATATATATCTATATATATACATACATATATATACATATATATATATATATATACATATATATATATATATATATATATATATATATATATATATATATATATATATATATATATACATATATATATATATACATATATATATATATATATATATATATATATATATGTATATATATATATATATACATATATATATATATACATATATATATATATATATATATATATACATATATATATATATATATATATATATATATATATATATATATATATATATATATATATATATATATATACATATATATATATATATATACATATATATATATATATATACATATATATATACATATATACATATATATATACATATATATATATATACATACATATATATATATATATATATACATATATATATATATATATACATATATATATATATATATATATATATATATATATATATATATATATATATATATATATATATATATATATATATATATATATATATATATATATATATATATATATATATATATATATACATACACACAGTGAGTTTCCAATCATTTCTACAACTCTTATTTTTTTGTGATGTAGTGATTGGAGCACATACTTGTTGGTCACAAAAAACATTCATGAAGTTTGCTTCTTTTATGAATTTATTATGGGTCTACAGAAAATGTGAGGGTCAAAAGTATACATACAGCAATGTTAATATTTGCTTACATGTCCCTTGGCAAGTTTACCTGCAATAAGGCGCTTTTGGTAGCCATCCACAAGCTTCTGCTTGACCACTTGACCACTAAATTGCTGCAGTTCAGCTAAATGTGTTGCTTTTCTGACATGGACTTGTTTCTTCAGCATTGTCCACACCTTTAAGTCAGGACTTTGGGAAGAAAACCTTCATTCTAGCCTGATTTAGCCATTCCTTTACCACTTTTGAGGTGTGTTTGAGGTCATTGTCCTGTTGGAACACCCAAGACCCAACCTCCGGGCTGATGATTTTAGCTTGTCCTGAAGAATTTGGAGCTAATCCTCCTTTTTCATTGTCCCATTTAAAGCAGCAGTTCCATTGGCAGCATTAAAGGAGCGCCACCGCTTTCATGTTCCGTCATTCATCAAATAACGCGACAGAGATGGACGGGCATGAAGACCACAGAAAAGCAAAAAATCCCAACTTTGTGTAAATATCTTGATGAATATGAGATGGTTATATAAGTAAAGAAGAGCAGGCAGCAGCTCACACATTCTCATACTTTCTGAAAGAAATGATGTCAGCCATTTTGAAAAATATATCATCTACGTGAAGGAGCTCAGAATTGTTTTGATGTAAATGTTGACAATAGTCAGAAACCTTACAATGTATTAAATGTAGGGATGTCCGATAATGGCTTTTTGCCGATATCCGATATGCCGATATTGTCCAACTCTTTAATTACCGATACCTATATCAACCGATATATACAGTCGTGGAATTAACACATTATTATGCCTAATTTGGACAACCAGGTATGGTGAAGATAAGGTACTTTTTAAAAAAATGAATCAAATAAAATAAGATAAATAAATTAAAAACATTTTCTTGAATAAAAAAGAAAGTAAACAATATAAAAACAGTTACATAGAAACTAGTAATTAATGAAAATTTGTCAAATTAACTGTTAAAGGTTAGTATTATTAGTGGAGCAGCAGCACGCACAATCATGTGTGCTTACGGACTGTATCCCTTGCAGACTGTATTGATATATATTGATATATAATGTAGGAACCAGAATATTAATAACAGAAAGAAACAACCCTTTTGTGTGAATGAGTGTAAATGGGGGAGGGAGGTTTTTTGGGTTGGTGCACTAATTGTAAGTGTATCTTGTGTTTTTTATGTGGATTTAATAAAAAAAAACAAAAAAAAAACAAAAACGATACTGATAGTAAAAAACCGATACCGATAATTTCCGATATTACATTTTAACGCATTTATCTCTAATTAAATGCATAAAGTGTTATAAAAGTGTATAAAATGGAGTAGATGATTTATTGTGAATGTCATATTTTGACCAATTTCCCCAGGAGATGTTCCATATTGTCAAACAGAATGTTGCTGCTCCTCTTAGACACACCTAATAAAGATGTTTGATGATAAATGAAACACAACATCAAACATTATGTCACTACTGGTCCCACCTTTCCTAAAAAATAATGATTGATCTTTAAATAACTTTTACTGCTAATTAATATCTGTTATGGACCTCCCTGACTACTAATAATTGGTATGGGCCCTGAAAAAAAACCCAAGTGGGGATGTGTAGTGAACAATATTGGTATTGGTATTACTTGACACTTGCTTTGCATGTGAGGAGTGTCGTGTGTGAGGATCAATATATCAGATGAATAGTCTCATGAAAAATGCATACATGAAATAAGCACAATAATAACCATTCAGCAAGTGGATTACAGATAAGATGTCAGTAGTACACACTACAGTGCATCTGTTACAGCTTTGGAAAGCACTTTTCAGTCCCTCCAGGATTTTGCAAGCTATTTTTGTGATTGTTGGGGCCGAAAATAACCGAATAATTTTTTGTTTTCCAAAAAAAAAAAAAGCACAGGATTGTCAGAAACATTGCACAACAAATACAATATTGATGTTTTACTTCAAAGTAGACACTAGTTGGCAGTAAAAGGACATACTCTGAGATTGTTCATGTACTGTACTTTTTCATTTCATTACAACTAATCAATCAATCAATCAAAGTTTATTTATATAGACCTAAATCACGAGTGTCTCAAAGGGCTGCACAAGCCACAACGACATCCTCGGCTAATAATAGTAAGGGTGTGAATTTTCGAGCACCTAACGAATCAATCCCATTCCTGGGGTGATGATTTGATTCAGAATTGGTCCTCGATTCAAACCAATTCTCACAATGTATTTTTTGGTATAATATTTATAATGAGAATTTTTAAAAAACAGATTAATGTTTAGATTAGCTCTTTCTTGATGTGTGGAGATGGCCTAAAAAACTATTTTTAAAAACGGATTTTCATTTTTTTTTTTTTAACATTTAAAAAAATATATATTCTTTTTTTTAAATCAATTTTATGAAAATTATAAGTCAATTTAAAAAAAAAAAAATAATAATTACATATCATTTTAGGAACAAATACATTTTTTTAATATTTTTAAAAACTGATTTTTATCACACAAAAAAAAGAACATTCTTTTTTTTTTAACACTTAAAAAATATATATATATTTTTTTTTAAATCGATTTTATGAAAATTTTAAGTCAATTTAAAAAAACAAAAATAATAATTACATAACATTTTAGGAATAAATACATGTTTTAAATATTTTTAAAAACTCATTTTTATCACACAAAAAAAAAAAGAACATGAATTATTTCTCTTAATTGATTTGTGAAAATTATGAATCGATTAAAATCAACAAAAATAATTTAGGGTGTAAAATAAGAGTTTTTAAGAATGACAGTAATAATTACTAAGAAATATATTTTTAAATATAAAAAACCCCCCCAAAAAACATGATTCTTTTTTAAAACTATGATCGATTTAAAATCAACAAAAAAAATTAAGTTTGTTAAAAAAAAACAATTTTTAGAATGAATTGCGATACTTATTTGAAGTTAAAAGTAAAGTAGCAATGATAGTCACACACACACTAGGTGTGGCAAAATTATTCTCTGCATTTGACCCATCACCCTTGATCACCCCCTGGGAGGTGAGGGGAGCAGTGAGCAGCAGCGGTGGCCACGCCCGGGAATCATTTTTGGTGATTTAACCCCCAATTCCAAGCCTTGATGCTGAGTGCCAAGCAGGGAGGTAATGGCTCCCATTTTTATAGTCTTTGGTATGACTCGGCCGGGGTTTGAACTCACGACCTACCCATTTCAGGGCGGACACTCTAACCACTAGGCCACTGAGCAGGCAACATTTCTTTTAAAAAAAAAAAATCGATTTAAAAAAACCAAACATTAATCTTTTTTTTTTTATTATTGATTTTTGAAAACGATGAATCGGTTTAAATTCAACAAAGATAATTCAGGGTTTCAAAAAAAACAACAACATTTAGAATGAATTGCGATACTTTTTTTAAGGATATAACATCTTCAACATTCATTTACTGTATGTTCCAACATTCACCCCCGCACGTTAAGAGCATTTGTGAACTGTTGAGAGCGATTTATAGCGCTAATTGTCTTTAGGCAGACGAAGAGAGATTATCATCACACTTCAACATCTCTAACATGTAAATGCTGCCTCTTTGCTCGGTCAGCATTGCAAATAAAAACATGTTTTAATGACCTTAAATAAAAGTTGAATAAACACCTGTGTACTAGACAGGGTGTGTTGTTAAATGTTTACAAAAGGTGTTTATATATGACATTACCCAGAAGGCATAGCGCTTGGACAGGAAGTGGACGTTGTAGGTGTACCATGTGTTTGTTTGCCAACTCACTCATCTCCATGTATTCAGGCGTGAGGCCCTCGAAGGGGGCCAGGGCGTAATCCAGGTTCCACTGTTGTGGCGGCCTCTCCTCCTCCGCCTCCTTCTCAGCTCCTCCCTTGTCCTTCAGCGTGCGCACCAACTTCTTCAGCTTCCTGTGGGGATGAAGGCCATACACACCTCAAATATAGACTCAATAAACAAACATTAGGTACCAGATGTTGGCAAATGATAGGAGTTTCTTAGGATAAGAGCTGCCTCTCAGCTAATTGTTGCGCTGTAAATTGCAAGTTAATTACACATGCACTCACAAATGGGACTAAAAATAGACAACCTGTGGCACGTGTGCAAAAAAGGGATTTCAATCACATTTTGCTACAAAAATAAATCCAAATTTGATAAAACTAGAGTAACATTTTCGCTAGAGATGTCCAATAATATATTATCGGCCGATAAATGCGTTAAAATGTAATATCGGAAATTATCGGTATCGTTTTTTTTATTATCAGTATCGTTTTTTTTTTTTTTTAATTAAATCCACATAAAAAACACAAGATACACTTACAATTAGTGCACCAACCCAAAAAAACCTCCCTCCCCCATTTACACTCATTCACACAAAAGGGTTGTTTCTTTCTGTTATTAATATTCTGCTTCCTACATTATATATCAATATATATCAATACAGTCTGCAAGGGATACAGTCCGTAAGCACACGTGATTGTGCGTGCTGCTGGTCCACTAATAATACTAACCTTTAACAGTTAATTTGACAAATTTCCATTAATCACTAGTTTCTATGTAACTGTTTTTATATTGTTTCACTTTCTTTTTTATTCAAGAAAATGTTTTTAATTTATTTATCTTATTTTATTTGATTCATTTTTTTAAAAAGTACCTTATCTTCACCATACCTGGTTGTCCAAATTAGGCATAATAATGTGTTAATTCCACGACTGTATATATCGGTTGATATCGGTATCGGTTGATATCGGTATCGGTAATTAAAGAGTTGGACAATATCGGCATATCGGATATCGGCAAAAAGCCATTATCGGATATCCCGAATTTCCGCCCATCTGTTTGGCATGTTTGAAATCAATTTAATCCATAACCATGTGGACTGTGATTGAGAGGAGAGCCCTACACTGCAAAAAGTTAAATCTAAGTAATAATAATAATAATAATAATAATAATAATAATACCCAGGATTTATATAGCGCTTTTCTAAGTACCCAAAGTCGCTTTACATGTTAAAAACCCATCATTCATTCACACCTGGTGGTGGTAAGCTACTTTCGTAGCCACAGCTGCCCTGGGGTAGACTGACGGAAGCGTGAAGTAAGATGAAATATCTCAAATAAGGGTGATATTTGCTTATTTTCTGTCTGATAAGATCATTCTTCTCACTAAGCAGATTTTAGGTTAGAGTGTTTTACTTGTTTTAAGTCAGGGGTGTCCAAACTTTTCCCATAAAAGGGCCGCACACGGAAAAATTAAAGCATGTGGGGGCCATTTTGATATTTTTCATTTTCAAACCATAACAAAATATATGGATTTTTAAAATTATTTTACCTTTAGGGGCCCCTGGGACCATAAAGGGTCTCAGTCATTAAAATTTAAAAAATAAGTCAAATTATTATTAATATTTTTTATTTAACGCTTACAGTAAATCTCTATATCAACTTCACGTTGATATAAAGTAATAATAAAAAAAAGTTTTTATGGCTTTTCTGTCAAAAACAACTTTGTTTTTTATAGTAAAACTGAAATATGCAGTATTTAGTAACTAGAGCCCTAAAAGATCAATAACCATTGATTTTAATTATTTAATATTTTTGAGCAATCACAGTGAAAAAATAAATAAAACACCACTAAATATATTTGGGATCCAAAAGGTGCCCCACTCAGAAAGTGATACATTTTTTTTAGGTTTTTCTTTTACTTTCAACGCTTAAGTTACGAGATCAACTTCAGATATATCTGTCCATTTTACGTTTGAACTATTATTTTGTTTGTTTTTTATGCTCTTTTGTCAAATAAAACTTTGATGTTTTTATAAGGCAACTACACAATATATGCACATTTTACCACATAAAACATTTTAAAGTGAAATATTTGAAGTAATTGGAGCTTTGAAAATAATTCATTATAGCATGGATTTTTTGTCATTATTTTTTTTTTGAGCAATGGCAAAAAAATAAAAATAAAGAAAGACAAAAGAAAAAAAAACAGCCTGCATGGCAGCTTTTGTGTCAACATTGCAACTTTTTCTCGTTAGATTTCACCTCATTCCACTTTTTTTAATGTTCTTTTTTATTTTTGCAATAACATTTCCAGAATGTGTGGCGGGCCGGTAAACAATTAGCTGCGGGCCGCAAATGGCCCCCGGGCCGCACTTTGGACACCCCTGTTTGAAGTGTTTTGCTCCTAAATGATCTCAGTAAGATATTACAGCTTGTTGCTGAGATTTGATGACCTATATTGAGTAAAACATGCTTGAAACTAGAATATCAACTGTTGTGTCATCAACACTCACAAGTAGAAAACTACTTTTTTAAAGTCATCATTTCTTATTTCAAGCATGAAAATATAATCCTGACTTTGACACAATTGTGTCTCATAATTAAAACAGATGACAGCCAAATGGACTTTGCTGTTTTATTTTCAATGAAACAATAGAAAACACGTACTCATATAGTAGTACAGTTGGCACAGTACAGTAAACTGACAGTTAATATTTAAACCTTTAACATTTCAAACTATTTTGAACAGAAATATTTCATGCACATTCAGATAAATTCTTCAAAATTACAATAAAATTTTTTTTATATATGTATATATGCACACTAATTGACTGAAAGAGCACGCACTTGGCGCGATGATGTCATGTTATCCATGGAAAAATGCATTTTTCGACCATATGATTTGCCTGAGCGGCTAGGAGACCCCGAGAGTAACAACTGCCTTGTTGCCTTTCCATTAAGAACAATAAATACATTTTTAGTATAAGTTTGCTGGTTTCAAGAAATGTAGTGGCGAGTGCATATCATTATGTCAAGATAATGGCACTAGCATTTACTTCATTTAAGAATATTTTTCAACATATTGAGCAAAAAGGTCTCTTTTTTTTTTCTACCAAGAAAAGTGCACTTGTTATTAGTGAGAATATACTTCTTTTAAAGGCCTACTGAAAGCCACTACTACCGACCACGCAGTCTGATAGTTTATATATCAATGAGGAAATCTTAACATTGCAACACATGCCAATACGGCCGGGTTAACTTATAAAGTGACATTTTAAATTTCCCGCTAAACTTCCAGTTGAAAACGTCTATGTATGATGACGTATGCGCGTGACGTCACTAAATAAACGGAAGTATTGGTACACCATTGAATCCAATACAAAAAAGCTCTGTTTTCATTGCAAAATTCCACAGTATTCTGGACATCTGTGTTGGTGAATCTTTTGCAATTTGTTTAATGAACAATGGAGACTGCAAAGAAGAAAGCTGTAGGTGGGATCGGTGTATTAGCGGCTGGCTGTAGCAACACAACCAGGAGGACTTTGACTTGGATGGCAGACGCGCTAGCTGACGCTAGCCGCCGACCGCACGGATGATCGGGTGAAGTCCTTCGTCGCGCCGTCGATCGCTGGAACGCAGGTGAGCACGGGTGTTGATGAGCAGATGAGGGCTGGCTGGCGTAGGTGGATAGCTAATGTTTTTAGCATATCTCTGTGAGGTCCCGTTGCTAAGTTAGCTTCAATGGCGTCGTTAGCAACAGTATTTTTAAGCTTCGCCAAGCTGAAAATTATTAACCGTGTAGTTACATGTCCATGGTTTAATAGTATTGTTGATTTTCTGTCTATCCTTCCAGTCAGGGGTTTATTTCTTTTGTTTCTATCTGCATTTAAGCACGATGCTATCACGTTAGCTCAGTAGCTAAAGAGCTTCGCCGATGTATTGTCGTGGAGATAAAAGTCACTGTGAATGTCCATTTCGCGTTCTCGACTCTCATTTTCAAGAAGATATAGTATCCGAGGTGGTTTAAAATACAAATCCGTGATCCACAATAGAAAAAGGAGAGAGTGTGGAATCCAATGAGCCAGCTTGTACCTAAGTTACGGTCAGAGTGAAAAAAGATACGTCCTGCACTGCACTCTAGTCCTTCACTCTCACGTTCCTCATCCACGAATCTTTCATCCTCGCTCAAATTAATGGGGTAATTGTCGCTTTCTCGGTCCGAATCGCTCTCGCTGCTGGTGTAAACAATGGGGAAATGTGAGGAGCCTTTCAACCTGTGACGTCACGCTACTTCCGGTACAGGCAAGGCTTTTTTTATCAGCGACCAAAAGTTGCAAACTTTATCGTCGATGTTCTCTACTAAATCCTTTCAGCAAAAATATGGCAATATCGCAAAATGATCAAGTATGACACATAGAATGGATCTGCTATCCCCGTTTAAAGAAGAAAATTCATTTCAGTAGGCCTTTAAGCTATTTTTGGGTTCATTGAGGTTAGCCAATTTGACTTGTTTTGGAAAGTCTTGACAAGCCACATTTTCTTGTTCTATTGGCAGATCATTTTGCTAAGTTCAAATAAAATACCCCTCATTTTTGTATTTTTTTTCCCTTGTTTTTGAACGCTGACTTTTTGCAGTGTAACCCTCTTTGTGTGTATGTCCCACCTATAAAAACACCAAGGTCAATTATATTAATGTTTCAACACACTTTTATTTCACTTTTTGTTATTTGTGTTTTTGTTAGCTGAAGAAATGAGCATAGCTAAATGTTTTTTTAAAGAAGATTGGAGACTATTTTGGACTTTATATTCTAGGCATTTTCTTTATTCTCATTTCAAAACACCTTTTAAGTTGGGATCCTATTATGCAAAAACCTACTTTTCTTACTTGTTGGTACACATTCTTGTTTATTTGGGATCCCCATAGGTCCCGGAATTTTAAAAACGAGGCTTGGTGGAGGTATTTAGTTACATCAATCAAAGTCCACACAAAAAGGTTCATTATGTCTTCTTATTCATAAACACTTTCAAATGTTCTTGTAATCAGACAATATTTTGGGTAAAGGTAAAGATTCCATCTAATAGACAAGAAGATTGGAAACATTCCTGAGTGTCCCAGCAGCCCTCAGGATGGATCAGAACCTGCACTGATGATGCAACAAGTGGCTTATTAGAGGTCAAACCCAAAGCCTCTTGCAAAGAAGAGGAACGTGTTCCACTTACGGGATGCCGATCTCAAAGATGTTGTTCTGGATGAGCTGCTTGCCCAGCATGATGATACTGAGCTGGATGCACAGCTCGATGAGGCAGCCTCCAGGCGCACACTGTGGGAAACACCTTGTTCAGCACCTTTGTTGTCCCCATAGTGGACATGACCACCCCTTCTCACCTCCTCCATGCGGTAGTCGTTAAAGACGTACACGTAACGTCCAGGTCGGCCTGCGAACCTAAAAGAAAAAGGGAGGAAGTCAATGTGGTGTAAAAGTCTTCCTTCCCAGATCCAAGTCAAGTCAAAGCACATTCTGAGCACTTTTTGGGGAATTCACAATCATCATTAGACACAAGAAGACAAAAAGTGGAGTATTTCTTGCATTCTAACATGTAAACATCGTCTCCTTCTTGGTGGCTAGCGATGCAGCTAATGTTAGCAATCAGTTCTACCCAGAGGTGGGTAGAGTAGCCAGAAATTGTACTCAAGTAAGAGTACTGTTACTTTAGAGTTGTATTACTCAAGTAAAAGTAAGGAGTGGTCACCCAAATATTTACTTGAGTAAAAGTCAAAAGTATGTTGTGAAAAAACTACTCAAGTACTGAGTAACTGATGAGTAACCTGTTCGTTTAATGATGACGGCAACAAATAATGCACAAAAACATAAAAATAGCAATGAGCAAATTCAGAGCCAGGAATATCTCTTAAGCAACTAAAACAATAATATATATTAAATAATAATACATTAACATAAAAAAAAATGAAGGCAAATTGAGCCACAATAACTTAAAGGCCTACTGAAATGAATTTTTCTTATTTAAACGGGAATAGCAGATCCATTCTATGTGTCATACTTGATCATTTCGCGATATTGCCATATTTTTGCTGAAAGGATTTAGTAGAGAACAACGACGATAAAGATCGCAACTTTTGGTATCTGACAAAAACAACCCTTGCCCCTACCGGAAGTAGCGTGACGTCACAAGACAAAGGATTACTCACAATTCCGCTTTGTTTACACCAGCAGCGAGAGAGATTCGGACCGAGAAAGCGACGATTACCCCATTAATTTGAGCGAAGATGAAAGATTCGTGGATGAAGAACTTTTGAGTGAAGGACTACAGTGTAGTGCGGGGTGTATCTTTTTTCGCTCTGACCGTAACTTTTAAAGGCCTACTGAAATGAATTTTTTTAATTTAAACGGGGATAGCAGATCTATTCTATGTGTCATACTTGATCATTTCGCGATATTGCCATATTTTTGCTGAAAGGATTTAGTATAGAACAACGACGATAAAGATTGCAACTTTTGGTATCTGATAAAAAAAAGGCTTGCCCCTACCGGAAGTAGCGTGACGTAGTCAGTTGAACATATACGCAAAGTTCCCTATTGTTTACAATCATGGCCGCATGAAGTGAGAGAGATTCGGACCGAGAAAGCGACAATTTCCCCATTAATTTGAGCGAGGATGAAAGATTTGTGGATGAGTAAAGTGCAAGTGAAGGACTAGTGGGGAGTTGAAGCTATTCAGATAGGGAAGATGCTGTGAGAGCCGGGGGTGACCTGATATTCAGCTGGGAATGACTACAACAGTAAATAAACACAAGACATATATATACTCTATTAGCCACAACACAACCAGGCTTATATTTAATATGCCACAAATTAATCCTGCATAAAAACACCTGCGTGTTTGTTACGCTAGCTCCTAGCTCCTCTGCTAGCTCCTAGCTCCATAGAACACGCCAATACAATTCAAACACCTGATCAACACACACAATCACTCAGCCCAAAAGACCGTTCACCTAACCCAAGGTTCATAAAGCTTATATATTTTAAAAAAGTTACGTACATACGCAAAAAAAAGTTGCGCACATACGGTCAAGCGATCAAATGTTTAGAAGCCAAAGCTGCATACTCACAGTAGCACGTCTGCGTCTTTGTCATCCAAATCAAAGTAATCCTGGTAAGAGTCTGTGTTGTCCCAGTTCTCTACAGGCGTCTGTGTATCCAAGTCAAAAGTCCTCCTGGTTAGAGTCTCTGTTATCCGAGTTCTTCCATCTTGACTGCATCTTTCGGGAATGTAAACAAAGAAGCGCCGGCTGTGTACTGTTGTTGCTGACTACGTTCGAAAAATACGTCCATTTCGCACCGACAACTTTCTTCTTTGCTTGCTCAGCTTCCTTCTCCATAATGCAATGAACATGATTGCAACAGATTCACGAACACAGATGTCCAGAATACTGTGGAATTATGAAATGAAAACAGAGCTTTTTCGTATTGGCTTCAATGTGGAAGGCATACCCGTGTTCGCCGGGCTACGTCACGCGCATACGTCATCCTCAGAGGCGTTTCGAACCGGAAGTTTAGCGGCAAATTTAAAATGTCACTTTATAAGTTAACCCGGCCGTATTGGCATGTGTTATAATGTTAAGATTTCATCATTGATATATAAACTATCAGACTGCGTGGTCGGTAGTAGTGGCTTTCAGTAGGCCTTTAGGTACAAGCTGGCTCATTGGATTCCACACTCTCTCTTTTTTCTATTGTGGATCACGGATTTGTATTTTAAACCACCTCGGATACTATATCCTCTTGAAAATGAGAGTCGATAACGCGAAATGGACATTCACAGTGACTGAACATGTAAATACACGGTTAATAATCTTCAGCTTTGCGAAGCTAAAAAAATAGAAGCTAACTTAGCTTCATAGCTAACGTGATAGCGGGCTCAAATGCAGATAGAAACAAAATTTTAAAAAACCCTGACTGGAAGTATAGACAGAAGATCAACAATACTATTAAACCATGAACATGTAAATACACGGTTAATAATTTTCAGCTTGGCGAAGCTAAAAAAATAGAAGCTAACTTAGATGCGGCGGCGGGCGTTGTACGCTTTTGACGACACCCCGGCCGCCATCGGAGTCGGCAAGAAACATATATTTCCCCAAAGTTACGTACGCGACATGCACATATCGACACGCACGTACGGGCAAGCGATCAAATGTTTGGAAGCCAAAGCTGTACTCACCGTAGTGCGTCTGCTATCCTGCTCAAAACACAACACAACCTCCTGGTGTTGGTGTTGCTACAGCCAGCCGCTAATACACCGATCGCACCTACAACTTTCTTATTTGCAGTCTCCATTGTCCATTAAACAAATTGCAAAATATTCACCAACACAGATGTCCAGAATACTGTGGAATTTTGTCAAAGAAAACAGAGGTATTTGAATTGGGTCCAAACACTACCCTTGACCTTGTGACGTCACGCGCATACGTCATCATACCGCGACGTTTTCAAGCGGAAGTTTCCCGGGAAATTTCAAATTGCACTTTATAAGTTAACCCGGCCGTATTGGCATGTGTTGCAATGTTAAGATTTCATCATTGATATATAAACTATCAGACTGCGTGGTCGCTAGTAGTGGCTTTCAGTAGGCCTTTAACAGCACCATAGGCTCAGTAGGCAGAGATTACAAAGGAAAATAACAAGTTAGCCTTTACGCAAACCATAAACTGATAGGTGTGGGCTGCACCTGAGAACACACTGTGCACTTCTGATTGGTGTTTCTATGCATGTGTGAGTGTGTGTGTGTGTGTGTGTGTGTGTGTGTGTGTGTGTGTGTGTGTGTGTGTGTGTGTGTGTGTGTGTGTGTGTGTGTGTGTGTGTGTGTGTGTGTGTCTGTCTGTCTATGAAGCTACAGTGCGTTAATAAATGTCCCCACACGATGTACATTCGACAGTGATTCATAGCAGGGAAGCTAACATCAACCCTACGGTGACAGCCAAAATATCTACTAACGTTACTTTGCTTCCTCAAATTTGACATTGAGTTCATGTAAGCTTAAACTTGTTAATCATGTGACCGCCTGGCTCTGTTTGATTGGTGAAACGGAGTCAAATGTCACCAGCGACTGCATTTGATTAGTGAAACGGAGTCAAACGTCACCAGTGACTGTATTTGATTGGTGAAACGGAGTCAAACGTCACCAGTGACTGTATTTGATTGGTGAAACGGAGTCAAACGTCACCAGTGACTGTATTTGATTGGTGTAACGGAGTCAAACGTCACCAGTGACTGCATTTGATTGGTCAAACGGAGTCAAACGTCACCAGTGACTGCATTTGATTGGTGAAACGGAGTCAAACGTCACCAGTGACTGTATTTGATTGGTGAAACGGAGTCAAACGTCACCAGTGACTGCATTTGATTGGTGAAACGGAGTCAAACGTCACCAGTGACTGCATTTGATTGGTGAAACGGAGTCAAACGTCACCAGTGACTGCATTTGATTGTGAAACGGAGTCAAACGTCACCAGTGACTGTATTTGATTGGTGAAACGGAGTCAAACGTCACCAGTGACTGCATTTGATTGGTGAAACGGAGTCAAACGTCACCAGTGACTGTATTTGATTGGTGAAACGGAGTCAAACGTCACCAGTGACTGTATTTGATTGGTGAAACGGAGTCAAACGTCACCAGTGACTGCATTTGATTGGTGAAACGGAGTCAAACGTCACCAGTGACTGTATTTGATTGGTGTGAAACGGAGTCAAACGTCACCAGTGACTGCATTTGATTGGTGAAACGGAGTCAAACGTCACCAGTGACTGTATTTGATTGGTGAAACGGAGTCAAACGTCACCAGTGACTGCATTTGATTGGTGAAACGGAGTCAAACGTCACCAGTGACTGCATTTGATTGGTGAAACGGAGTCAAACGTCACCAGCGACTGCATTTGATTGGTGAAACGGAGTCAAACGTCACCAGTGACTGCATTTGATTGGTGAAACGGAGTCAAACGTCACCAGTGACTGTATTTGATTGGTGAAACGGAGTCAAACGTCACCAGTGACTGCATTTGATTGGTGAAACGGAGTCAAACCTCACCAGTGACTGCATTTGATTGGTGAAACGGAGTCAAACGTCACCAGCGACTGCATTTGATTGGTGAAACGGAGTCAAACGTCACCAGTGACTGCATTTGATTGGTGAAACGGAGTCAAACGTCACCAGTGACTGTATTTGATTGGTGAAACGGAGTCAAACGTCACCAGTGACTGCATTTGATTGGTGAAACGGAGTCAAACGTCACCAGTGACTGCATTTGATTGGTGAAACGGAGTCAAACGTCACCAGTGACTGCATTTGATTGGTGAAACGGAGTCAAACGTCACCAGTGACTGCATTTGATTGGTGAAACGGAGTCAAACGTCACCAGTGACTGTATTTGATTGGTGAAACGGAGTCAAACGTCACCAGTGACTGCATTTGATTGGTGAAACGGAGTCAAATGTGAGACGAGAAGGTGCCTGGTATGTTAACGTAACATACTATGGCAAGAGTCATTCAAATAACTATAACATATAGAACATGCTACACGTTTACCAAACAATCTGTCACTCCTAATCGCTAAATCCCATGAAATCTTATACGTCTAGTCTCTTACGTGAATGAGATCAATAATATTATTTGATATTTTACGCTAATGTGTTAGTCATTTCACACATAAGTCGCTCCTGAGTATAAGTCGCACCCCCGGCCAAACTATGAAAAAAACTGCCACTTATAGTCCGAAAAATACGGTACCTAATACATACCTGTATACATATACCTAATACATACCTGTATACATATACCTAATACATACCTGTATACATATACCTAATACAATACACAAAAATATCTATCATTTAATATCTAAACTCAAAATAACACTTTCCCCAGCTGCTTCAGATAACTAGAATACCATTTAAAAAAAAAAAATTTTTCAAAACATCTTCGATGTTGTCATTTTTTGCCATTCAACATTATTATGTATTTTTGCAATGTAATTCATTTTTTTTCCCTCTTATAAAAATCAGAAAGCTATCATTTATTATCGCAACACACAGAGTGATGAGCACGAGATAATCAGCACATTGGGTATGTATATTTGACCTCCACACCTTTAGGGCTTAGGTTTGGGGGGGTTATGAATCATTATTGGTTAATAACTGAAAAACTATAATAGACTATTAAACAATGACAGCACAAACAATTGAGTCAAGTTTAGGGAGATTATGAAATAGTTGGGGTAATGACTCATAATAGCACGTCAATTACTTGTTAATGACACACAGCATGAAACGTTAATAACTGTTAATAAATGATTGCAGCACAAATGTTGCACAAACAATTGGGGCATGTTTGTGGGGATTTTGAAAAGGTGGGGGGGTGTATGAATCCTAATTTGTTAATTGTTAGAATAATTGTTTGTAAATGATCACAAAAGCTTTGTATTACATTGAGTTCCTGGCAGTGAGACGGGAGCTGTCTTTGGGGCCTACCAGTAGGAAGGCTCGTAAAACTCCACTGTGACTTCAAAGAGGACAGATGGCAGGATCTGCCCAATTTCCAGACGAACTCTTATTGAAGTATTTTACGAATCCTTTTTGAACTATTTTATGGAACTCTTTTTAAACTATTTTACGACCTCTTCTTTTGAACTGTTCGGTAACCAAAGGCAACGCTGTTTACGACCCACTTCCCTCTGGAAGCAGCTGTGGTCAGGTGGGGGGAGAAAGTCAAATAAAGAAGGAGGAGTGCAATCTTTGGGAGAAGCGTGGTGCAAGACTGCGCAGAGAGTACAGTGGCCGCGTCTCTCCTCAAAATTGAGTCCAAATTTAATTCTGTCTCTGTTTGATTCTTTGCCTCTTGTCTTGTTTAATAGATGTCATCAGTGTTTGAACCTGACATTAATAACTTTAAAAAAAAAAAAAGTTATACAAACAAAATGCAGCACAAACCAGCACATATGATTGGTGGAGATTTTTGACGTATTTGAGGACTAGTAACGGATAATAACACGTTAATTACATGTTAACATAAAACAATAAAATGTTGATAACTTTAAAACCGTAATATTTAGACCAGATATATTTGCAGCACAAACAATGGGGACAGGCTTGGGAGATTTGGTTGTAGGTTGGTTAGGAGCAATGGGCCCCATTCAGCAATAAGTTCCTAACTTTTCCTCTTATCTTTCTTGCTAAGTGATTTCCTAAGAGGAGTCCATTCAAATTCATGACGTGTTCTTAAACGGCCAAATTGTTCCCACCTGCTGTTCTTAAGTTGCTGAATGCCAAATGGTTCTGTAATTCCGTAATTTGCATAGGTAAACACCCTTAATTCCCCATATAAGGGCACAATTCCGGTGGAAAAGCCAAACATCAAACACACGGAGAAAACACAAACAGATTACAAAAGAGAAATTCGTATTATCCCGCGGGGGAAATACATAACGTCAAAACGTAACTTTAAGAAAGGGGGGACTGCTGAGGTAGCCTCGAAGCGGACAAGTAAATATTTGTCACTTCGGGCAAATAGGTCTACAAGGTGGGGAAATATGCGCATATCATTTACATTCATATCATATATATATATATATATACCGTATTTTTCGGACTATAAGTCGCATTCATATCATATATATATATATATATACCGTATTTTTCGGACTATAAGTCGCAGATTTATACTCAGGAGCGACTTGTGTGTGAAATGATTAACACATTAGCGTAAAATATCAAATAATATTATTTATCTCATTCACGTAAGAGACTAGACGTATAAGATTTCATGGGATTTAGCGATTAGGAGTGACAGATTGTTTGGTAAACGTATAGCATGTTCTATATGTTATAGTTATTTGAATGACTCTTACCATAATATGTTACGTTAACATACCAGGCACGTTCTCAGTTGGTTATTTATGCCTCATATAACGTACACTTATTCAGCCTGTTGTTCACTATTCTTTAGACATTTTAAATTGCCTTTCAAATGTCTATTCTTGGTGTTGGCTTTTATCAAATACATTTCCCCAAAAAATGCGACTTATACTCCAGTGCGACTTATACTCGGAAAAATACGATATGTATATATATATCTATATATATATCTATATATATATATATATATATATATATATATATATATATATATATATATATATATGTGTGTGTATATATATATATATATATATATATGTGTATATATATATATATATGTGTATATATATATATATATATATATATATGTATATATATATATATATATATATATATATATATATATATATATATATATATATATATATATATATATATATATATGATATGAATGTAGTATTAGACAATAGAAGTAAGGGAACTTGCCACACTTAAGAACAAATAGGCCACCCTAAGAGTGTTCCGGAGCACTCGTAGATTTTGTTCTTACCTACGAACAAATCCCAGCTAAGAAAACATTGGTGAATACAAAAATCTCCTTAAAAACTTCGTAAGTGGGCCTAAGAACAAAATGAGTTCTTAAGAACACTACAATACCGCAGTAACGATAAAAGGTTACAATAATAATAATGGCCTCCTCAGTGGCCTAGTGGTTAGAGTGTCCGCCCTGAGATTGGTAGGTTGTGAGTTCAAAACCTGGCCGAGTCATACCAAAGACTACAAAAACTTGGCAAAAACAAAAATTGCAGCACAAAGAAAAGGGACGGTCTTGCCAAGGTGGGGTGCTGGTTATGAATCATAAAACGGTAATAACATCAAAACTATAATAGTAGTTTTGCAGCAGAAAGGTTTGGTAAATAATTAGGGAGGTTTTGCCAAGGTGGACGGGACCAACTGACCACATACCTCCCCTTGAAGAACGCCACGTAGAAGATGGGCGCGTAGGCGTTCATGAACTTCAGCAAGAAGGCCTTCAGGACCAGACGCTCCTCAAAGTTGGTCTCGGTTTTAGGAATCTCTGCAAGGCAGGAAGTCCACGTGTCACAAAGTCCAGGCAGGAGGCTCCGGCGCGTCTCGCCTACCGAGCTCGGTCAGCCACACCGCCACCAGCGCCGTAGATCTCGTCCAAGATCAGGATGACCACCAGGTTGATGATGACGGCGGTGGCTGTCACCGTCACGCGCACGTTGGACTTGGTCTCCGGGTCTGGACTCATGGCCATCAGGGCCGATACGGTGATGCGGTACACGATGACGCCGAAAACTGCAGAGAAGGTCAAGCCGAACTAAGGAGAGAGAAAGAGGACTTGTGTGATCAACATGTGGAACTAAGGAGGGAGAAAGAGGACTTGTGTGATCAACATGTGGAACTAAGGAGGGAGAAAGAGGACTTGTGTGATCAACATGTGGAACTAAGGAGGGAGAAAGAGGACTTGTGTGATCAACATGTGGAACTAAGGAGGGAGAAAGAGGACTTGTGTGATCAACATGTGGAACTAAGGAGAGAGAAAGAGGACTTGTGTGATCAACATGTGGAACTAAGGAGGGAGAATGAGGACTTGTGTGATCAACATGTGGAACTAAGGAGGGAGAAGGAGGACTTGTGTGATCAACATGTGGAACTAAGGAGAGAGAAAGAGGACTTGTGTGATCAACATGTGGAACTAAGGAGGGAGAAGGAGGACTTGTGTGATCAACATGTGGAACTAAGGAGGGAGAAGGAGGACTTGTGTGATCAACATGTGGAACTAAGGAGGGAGAAAGAGGACTTGTGTGATCAACATGTGGAACTAAGGAGGGAGAAAGAGGACTTGTGTGATCAACATGTGGAACTAAGGAGCGAGAAAGAGGACTTGTGTGATCAACATGTGGAACTAAGGAGGGAGAAAGAGGACTTGTGTGATCAACATGTGGAACTAAGGAGGGAGAAAGAGGACTTGTGTGATCAACATGTGGAACTAAGGAGGGAGAAAGAGGACTTGTGTGATCGACATGTGGAACTAAGGAGGGAGAAAGAGGACTTGTGTGATCAACATGTGGAACTAAGGAGGGAGAAAGAGGACTTGTGTGATCAACATGTGGAACTAAGGAGAGAGAAAGAGGACTTGTGTGATCAACATGTGGAACTAAGGAGGGAGAAAGAGGACTTGTGTGATCAACATGTGGAACTAAGGAGGGAGAAAGAGGACTTGTGTGATCAACATGTGGAACTAAGGAGGGAGAAAGAGGACTTGTGTGATCAACATGTGGAACTAAGGAGAGAGAAAGAGGACTTGTGTGATCAACATTTGGAACTAAGGAGAGAGAAAGAGGACTTGTGTGATCAACATGTGGAACTAAGGAGGGAGAAATAGGACTTGTGTGATCAACATGTGGAACTAAGGAGGGAGAAAGAGGACTTGTGTGATCGACATGTGGAACTAAGGAGGGAGAAAGAGGACTTGTGTGATCAACATGTGGAACTAAGGAGGGAGAAAGAGGACTTGTGTGATCAACATGTGGAATAAAGGATAGAGAAAGAGGACTTGTGTGATCAACATGTGGAACTAAGGAGGGAAAAAGAGGACTTGTGTGATCAACATGTGGAACTAAGGAGGGAGAAAGAGGACTTGTGTGATCAACATGTGGAACTAAGGAGGGAGAAAGAGGACTTGTGTGATCAACATGTGGAACTAAGGAGGGAGAAAGAGGACTTGTGTGATTAACATGTGGAACTAAGGAGGGAAAAAGAGGACTTGTGTGATCAACATGTGGAACTAAGGAGGGAGAAAGAGGACTTGTGTGATCAACATGTGGAACTAAGGAGGGAGAAAGAGGACTTGTGTGATCAACATGTGGAACTAAGGAGGGAGAAAGAGGACTTGTGTGATCAACATGTGGAACTAAGGAGGGAGAAAGAGGACTTGTGTGATCAACATGTGGAACTAAAAAGAGAGAAAGAGGACTTGTGTGATCAACATGTGGAACTAAGGAGCGAGAAAGAGGACTTGTGTGATCAACATGTGGAACTAAGGAGGGAAAAAGAGGACTTGTGTGATCAACATGTGGAACTAAGGAGGGAGAATGAGGACGTGTGATCAACATGTGGAACTAAGGAGGGAGAATGAGGACGTGTGATCAACATGTGGAACTAAGGAGGGAGAAAGAGGACTTGTGTGATCAACATGTGGAACTAAGGAGGGGGAAAGAGGACTTGTGTGATCAACATGTGGAACTAAGGAGGGAGAAAGAGGACTTGTGTGATCAACATGTGGAACTAAGGAGGGAGAAAGAGGATTTGTGTGATCAACATGTGGAACTAAGGAGGGAGAAAGAGGACTAATGTGATCAACATGTGGAACTAAGGAGGGAGAAAGAGAACTTGTGTGATCAACATGTGGAACTAAGGAGGGAGAAAGAGGATTTGTGTGATCAACATGTGGAACTAAGGAGGGAGAAAGAGGACTAATGTGATCAACATGTGGAACTAAGGAGGGAGAAAGAGGACTTGTGTGATCAACATGTGGAACTAAGGATGGAGAAAGAGGACTTGTGTGATCAACATGTGGAACTAAGGAGAGAGAAAGAGGACTAGTGTGATCAACATGTGGAACTAAGGAGGGAAAAAGAGGACTTGTGTGATCAACATGTGGAACTAAGGAGGGAGCAAGAGGACTTGTGTGATCAACATGTGGAACTAAGGAGGGAGAAAGAAGACTTGTGTGATCAACATGTGGAACTAAGGAGGGAGAAAGAGGACTTGTGTGATCAACATGTGGAACTAAGGAGAGAGAAAGAGGACTTGTGTGATCAACATGTGGAACTAAGGAGGGAGAAAGAGGACTTGTGTGATCAACATGTGGAACTAAGGAGGGAGAAAGAGGACTTGTGTGATCAACATGTGGAACTAAGGAGGGAGACAGAGGACTTGTGTGATCAACATGTGGAACTAAGGAGGGAGAAAGAGGACTTGTGTGATCAACATGTGGAACTAAGGAGGGAGAAAGAGGACTTGTGTGATCAACATGTGGAACTAAGGAGGGAGAAAGAGGACTTGTGTGATCAACATGTGGAACTAAAAAGAGAGAAAGAGGACTTGTGTGATCAACATGTGGAACTAAGGAGCGAGAAAGAGGACTTCTGTGATCAACATGTGGAACTAAGGAGGGAGAAAGAGGACTTGTGTGATCAACATGTGGAACTAAGGAGGGAGAAAGAGGACTTGTGTGATCAACATGTGGAACTAAGGAGGGAGAAAGAGGACTTGTGTGATCAACATGTGGAACTAAGGAGGGAGAAAGAGGACGTGTGATCAACATGTGGAACTAAGGAGGGAGAAAGAGGACTTGTGTGATCAACATGTGGAACTAAGGAGGTAGAAAGAGGACTTGTGTGATCAACATGTGGAACTAAGGAGGGAGAAATAGGACCTGTGTGATCAACATGTGGAACTAAGGAGGGAGAAAGAGGACTTGTGTGATCAACATGTGGAACTAAGGAGGGAGAAAGAGGACTTGTGTGATCAACATGTGGAACTAAGGAGGGAGAACGAGGACTAGTGTGATCAACATGTGGAACTAAGGAGGGAGAAAGAGGACTTGTGTGATCAACATGTGGAACTAAGGAGGGAGAAAGAGAACTTGTGTGATCAACATGTGAAACTAAGGAGGGAGAAAGAGGACGTGTGTGATCAACATGTGGAACTAAGGAGGGAGAAAGAGAACTTGTGTGATCAACATGTGGAACTAAGGAGGGAGAAAGAGGACTTGTGTGATCAACATGTGGAACTAAGGAGGGAGAAAGAGAACTTGTGTGATCAACATGTGGAACTAAGGAGGGAGAAAGAGAACTTGTGTGATCAACATGTGGAACTAAGGAGGGAGAAAGAGGACTTGTGTGATCAACATGTGGAACTAAGGAGGGAGAAAGAGGACTTGTGTGATCAACATGTGGAACTAAAAAGAGAGAAAGAGGACTTGTGTGATCAACATGTGGAACTAAGGAGCGAGAAAGAGGACTTGTGTGATCAACATGTGGAACTAAAAGAGAGAAAGAGGACTTGTGTGATCAACATGTGGAACTAAGGAGCGAGAAAGAGGACTTGTGTGATCAACATGTGGAACTAAAAGAGAGAAAGAGGACTTGTGTGATCAACATGTGGAACTAAAGAGGGAGAAAGAGGACTTGTGTGATCAACATGTGGAACTAAGGAGGGAGAAAGAGGACTTGTGTGATCAACATGTGGAACTAAGGAGGGAGAAAGAGGACTTGTGTGATCAACATGTGGAACTAAGGAGGGAGAAAGAGGACTTGTGTGATCAACATGTGGAACTAAGGAGGGAGAAAGAGGACTTGTGTGATCAACATGTGGAACTAAGGAGGGAGAAAGAGGACTTGTGTGATCAACATGTGGAACTAAGGAGGGAGAAAGAGGACTTGTGTGATCAACATGTGGAACTAAGGAGGGAGAAAGAGGACTTGTGTGATCAACATGTGGAACTAAGGAGGGAGAACGAGGACTAGTGTGATCAACATGTGGAACTAAGGGGGGGAGAAAGAGGACTTGTGTGATCAACATGTGGAACTAAGGAGGGAGAAAGAGGACTTGTGTGATCAACATGTGGAACTAAGGAGGGAGAAAGAGGACTTGTGTGATCAACATGTGGAACTAAGGAGGGAGAACGAGGACTAGTGTGATCAACATGTGGAACTAAGGAGGGAGAAAGAGGACTTGTGTGATCAACATGTGGAACTAAGGAGGGAGAAAGAGGACTTGTGTGATCAACATGTGGAACTAAGGAGGGAGAAAGAGGACTTGTGTGATCAACATGTGGAACTAAGGAGGGAGAACGAGGACTAGTGTGATCAACATGTGGAACTAAGGAGGGAGAAAGAGGACTTGTGTGATCAACATGTGGAACTAAGGAGGGAGAAAGAGGACTTGTGTGATCAACATGTGGAACTAAGGAGGGAGAAAGAGGACTTGTGTGATCAACATGTGGAACTAAGGAGGGAGAAAGAGGACTTGTGTGATCAACATGTGGAACTAAGGAGGGAGAAAGAGGACTTGTGTGATCAACATGTGGAACTAAGGAGGGAGAAAGAGGACTTGTGTGATCAACATGTGGAACTAAGGAGGGAGAACGAGGACTAGTGTGATCAACATGTGGAACTAAGGAGGGAGAAAGAGGACTTGTGTGATCAACATGTGGAACTAAGGAGGGAGAACGAGGACTAGTGTGATCAACATGTGGAACTAAGGAGGGAGAAAGAGGACTTGTGTGATCAACATGTGGAACTAAGGAGGGAGAAAGAGGACTTGTGTGATCAACATGTGGAACTAAGGAGGGAGAAAGAGGACTTGTGTGATCAACATGTGGAACTAAGGAGGGAGAACGAGGACTAGTGTGATCAACATGTGGAACTAAGGAGGGAGAAAGAGGACTTGTGTGATCAACATGTGGAACTAAGGAGGGAGAAAGAGGACTTGTGTGATCAACATGTGGAACTAAGGAGGGAGAAAGAGGACTTGTGTGATCAACATGTGGAACTAAGGAGGGAGAAAGAGGACTTGTGTGATCAACATGTGGAACTAAGGAGGGAGAAAGAGGACTCGTGTGATCAACATGTGGAACTAAGGAGCGAGAAAGAGGACTTGTGTGATCAACATGTGGAACTAAGGAGGGAGAAAGAGGACTTGTGTGATCAACATGTGGAACTAAAAAGAGAGAAAGAGGACTTGTGTGATCAACATGTGGAACTAAGGAGGGAGAAAGAGGACTTGTGTGATCAACATGTGGAACTAAGGAGGGAGAAAGAGGACTTGTGTGATCAACATGTGGAACTAAGGAGGGAGAAAGAGGACTTGTGTGATCAACATGTGGAACTAAGGAGGGAGAAAGAGGACTTGTGTGATCAACATGTGGAACTAAGGAGGGAGAAAGAGGACTTGTGTGATCAACATGTGGAACTAAGGAGGGAGAAAGAGGACTTGTGTGATCAACATGTGGAACTAAGGAGGGAGAAAGAGGACTTGTGTGATCAACATGTGGAACTAAGGAGAGAGAAAGAGGACTTGTGTGATCAACATGTGGAACTAAGGAGGGAGAATGAGGACTTGTGTGATCAACATGTGGAACTAAGGAGGGAGAAGGAGGACTTGTGTGATCAACATGTGGAACTAAGGAGAGAGAAAGAGGACTTGTGTGATCAACATGTGGAACTAAGGAGGGAGAAGGAGGACTTGTGTGATCAACATGTGGAACTAAGGAGGGAGAAGGAGGACTTGTGTGATCAACATGTGGAACTAAGGAGGGAGAAAGAGGACTTGTGTGATCAACATGTGGAACTAAGGAGGGAGAAAGAGGACTTGTGTGATCAACATGTGGAACTAAGGAGCGAGAAAGAGGACTTCTGTGATCAACATGTGGAACTAAGGAGAGAGAAAGAGGACTTGTGTGATCAACATGTGGAACTAAGGAGGGAGAAAGAGGACTTGTGTGATCAACATGTGGAACTAAGGAGGGAGAAATAGGACTTGTGTGATCAACATGTGGAACTAAGGAGGGAGAAAGAGGACTTGTGTGATCGACATGTGGAACTAAGGAGGGAGAAAGAGGACTTGTGTGATCAACATGTGGAACTAAGGAGGGAGAAAGAGGACTTGTGTGATCAACATGTGGAACTAAGGAGAGAGAAAGAGGACTTGTGTGATCAACATGTGGAACTAAGGAGGGAGAAAGAGGACTTGTGTGATCAACATGTGGAACTAAGGAGGGAGAAAGAGGACTTGTGTGATCAACATGTGGAACTAAGGAGGGAGAAAGAGGACTTGTGTGATCAACATGTGGAACTAAGGAGAGAGAAAGAGGACTTGTGTGATCAACATTTGGAACTAAGGAGAGAGAAAGAGGACTTGTGTGATCAACATGTGGAACTAAGGAGGGAGAAATAGGACTTGTGTGATCAACATGTGGAACTAAGGAGGGAGAAAGAGGACTTGTGTGATCGACATGTGGAACTAAGGAGGGAGAAAGAGGACTTGTGTGATCAACATGTGGAACTAAGGAGGGAGAAAGAGGACTTGTGTGATCAACATGTGGAATAAAGGATAGAGAAAGAGGACTTGTGTGATCAACATGTGGAACTAAGGAGGGAAAAAGAGGACTTGTGTGATCAACATGTGGAACTAAGGAGGGAGAAAGAGGACTTGTGTGATCAACATGTGGAACTAAGGAGGGAGAAAGAGGACTTGTGTGATCAACATGTGGAACTAAGGAGGGAGAAAGAGGACTTGTGTGATTAACATGTGGAACTAAGGAGGGAAAAAGAGGACTTGTGTGATCAACATGTGGAACTAAGGAGGGAGAAAGAGGACTTGTGTGATCAACATGTGGAACTAAGGAGGGAGAAAGAGGACTTGTGTGATCAACATGTGGAACTAAGGAGGGAGAAAGAGGACTTGTGTGATCAACATGTGGAACTAAGGAGGGAGAAAGAGGACTTGTGTGATCAACATGTGGAACTAAAAAGAGAGAAAGAGGACTTGTGTGATCAACATGTGGAACTAAGGAGCGAGAAAGAGGACTTGTGTGATCAACATGTGGAACTAAGGAGGGAAAAAGAGGACTTGTGTGATCAACATGTGGAACTAAGGAGGGAGAATGAGGACGTGTGATCAACATGTGGAACTAAGGAGGGAGAATGAGGACGTGTGATCAACATGTGGAACTAAGGAGGGAGAAAGAGGACTTGTGTGATCAACATGTGGAACTAAGGAGGGGGAAAGAGGACTTGTGTGATCAACATGTGGAACTAAGGAGGGAGAAAGAGGACTTGTGTGATCAACATGTGGAACTAAGGAGGGAGAAAGAGGATTTGTGTGATCAACATGTGGAACTAAGGAGGGAGAAAGAGGACTAATGTGATCAACATGTGGAACTAAGGAGGGAGAAAGAGAACTTGTGTGATCAACATGTGGAACTAAGGAGGGAGAAAGAGGATTTGTGTGATCAACATGTGGAACTAAGGAGGGAGAAAGAGGACTAATGTGATCAACATGTGGAACTAAGGAGGGAGAAAGAGGACTTGTGTGATCAACATGTGGAACTAAGGATGGAGAAAGAGGACTTGTGTGATCAACATGTGGAACTAAGGAGAGAGAAAGAGGACTAGTGTGATCAACATGTGGAACTAAGGAGGGAAAAAGAGGACTTGTGTGATCAACATGTGGAACTAAGGAGGGAGCAAGAGGACTTGTGTGATCAACATGTGGAACTAAGGAGGGAGAAAGAAGACTTGTGTGATCAACATGTGGAACTAAGGAGGGAGAAAGAGGACTTGTGTGATCAACATGTGGAACTAAGGAGAGAGAAAGAGGACTTGTGTGATCAACATGTGGAACTAAGGAGGGAGAAAGAGGACTTGTGTGATCAACATGTGGAACTAAGGAGGGAGAAAGAGGACTTGTGTGATCAACATGTGGAACTAAGGAGGGAGACAGAGGACTTGTGTGATCAACATGTGGAACTAAGGAGGGAGAAAGAGGACTTGTGTGATCAACATGTGGAACTAAGGAGGGAGAAAGAGGACTTGTGTGATCAACATGTGGAACTAAGGAGCGAGAAAGAGGACTTCTGTGATCAACATGTGGAACTAAGGAGGGAGAAAGAGGACTTGTGTGATCAACATGTGGAACTAAGGAGGGAGAAAGAGGACTTGTGTGATCAACATGTGGAACTAAGGAGGGAGAAAGAGGACTTGTGTGATCAACATGTGGAACTAAGGAGGGAGAAAGAGGACGTGTGATCAACATGTGGAACTAAGGAGGGAGAAAGAGGACTTGTGTGATCAACATGTGGAACTAAGGAGGTAGAAAGAGGACTTGTGTGATCAACATGTGGAACTAAGGAGGGAGAAATAGGACCTGTGTGATCAACATGTGGAACTAAGGAGGGAGAAAGAGGACTTGTGTGATCAACATGTGGAACTAAGGAGGGAGAAAGAGGACTTGTGTGATCAACATGTGGAACTAAGGAGGGAGAACGAGGACTAGTGTGATCAACATGTGGAACTAAGGAGGGAGAAAGAGGACTTGTGTGATCAACATGTGGAACTAAGGAGGGAGAAAGAGAACTTGTGTGATCAACATGTGAAACTAAGGAGGGAGAAAGAGGACGTGTGTGATCAACATGTGGAACTAAGGAGGGAGAAAGAGAACTTGTGTGATCAACATGTGGAACTAAGGAGGGAGAAAGAGGACTTGTGTGATCAACATGTGGAACTAAGGAGGGAGAAAGAGAACTTGTGTGATCAACATGTGGAACTAAGGAGGGAGAAAGAGAACTTGTGTGATCAACATGTGGAACTAAGGAGGGAGAAAGAGGACTTGTGTGATCAACATGTGGAACTAAGGAGGGAGAAAGAGGACTTGTGTGATCAACATGTGGAACTAAAAAGAGAGAAAGAGGACTTGTGTGATCAACATGTGGAACTAAGGAGCGAGAAAGAGGACTTGTGTGATCAACATGTGGAACTAAAAAGAGAGAAAGAGGACTTGTGTGATCAACATGTGGAACTAAGGAGCGAGAAAGAGGACTTGTGTGATCAACATGTGGAACTAAAAAGAGAGAAAGAGGACTTGTGTGATCAACATGTGGAACTAAAGAGGGAGAAAGAGGACTTGTGTGATCAACATGTGGAACTAAGGAGGGAGAAAGAGGACTTGTGTGATCAACATGTGGAACTAAGGAGGGAGAAAGAGGACTTGTGTGATCAACATGTGGAACTAAGGAGGGAGAAAGAGGACTTGTGTGATCAACATGTGGAACTAAGGAGGGAGAAAGAGGACTTGTGTGATCAACATGTGGAACTAAGGAGGGAGAAAGAGGACTTGTGTGATCAACATGTGGAACTAAGGAGGGAGAAAGAGGACTTGTGTGATCAACATGTGGAACTAAGGAGGGAGAAAGAGGACTTGTGTGATCAACATGTGGAACTAAGGAGGGAGAACGAGGACTAGTGTGATCAACATGTGGAACTAAGGGGGGGAGAAAGAGGACTTGTGTGATCAACATGTGGAACTAAGGAGGGAGAAAGAGGACTTGTGTGATCAACATGTGGAACTAAGGAGGGAGAAAGAGGACTTGTGTGATCAACATGTGGAACTAAGGAGGGAGAACGAGGACTAGTGTGATCAACATGTGGAACTAAGGAGGGAGAAAGAGGACTTGTGTGATCAACATGTGGAACTAAGGAGGGAGAAAGAGGACTTGTGTGATCAACATGTGGAACTAAGGAGGGAGAAAGAGGACTTGTGTGATCAACATGTGGAACTAAGGAGGGAGAACGAGGACTAGTGTGATCAACATGTGGAACTAAGGAGGGAGAAAGAGGACTTGTGTGATCAACATGTGGAACTAAGGAGGGAGAAAGAGGACTTGTGTGATCAACATGTGGAACTAAGGAGGGAGAAAGAGGACTTGTGTGATCAACATGTGGAACTAAGGAGGGAGAAAGAGGACTTGTGTGATCAACATGTGGAACTAAGGAGGGAGAAAGAGGACTTGTGTGATCAACATGTGGAACTAAGGAGGGAGAAAGAGGACTTGTGTGATCAACATGTGGAACTAAGGAGGGAGAACGAGGACTAGTGTGATCAACATGTGGAACTAAGGAGGGAGAAAGAGGACTTGTGTGATCAACATGTGGAACTAAGGAGGGAGAACGAGGACTAGTGTGATCAACATGTGGAACTAAGGAGGGAGAAAGAGGACTTGTGTGATCAACATGTGGAACTAAGGAGGGAGAAAGAGGACTTGTGTGATCAACATGTGGAACTAAGGAGGGAGAAAGAGGACTTGTGTGATCAACATGTGGAACTAAGGAGGGAGAACGAGGACTAGTGTGATCAACATGTGGAACTAAGGAGGGAGAAAGAGGACTTGTGTGATCAACATGTGGAACTAAGGAGGGAGAAAGAGGACTTGTGTGATCAACATGTGGAACTAAGGAGGGAGAAAGAGGACTTGTGTGATCAACATGTGGAACTAAGGAGGGAGAAAGAGGACTTGTGTGATCAACATGTGGAACTAAGGAGGGAGAAAGAGGACTTGTGTGATCAACATGTGGAACTAAGGAGGGAGAAAGAGGACTTGTGTGATCAACATGTGGAACTAAGGAGGGAGAACGAGGACTAGTGTGATCAACATGTGGAACTAAGGAGGGAGAAAGAGGACTTGTGTGATCAACATGTGGAACTAAGGAGGGAGAAAGAGGACTTGTGTGATCAACATGTGGAACTAAGGAGGGAGAAAGAGGACTTGTGTGATCAACATGTGGAACTAAGGAGGGAGAAAGAGGACTTGTGTGATCAACATGTGGAACTAAGGAGGGAGAAAGAGGACTTGTGTGATCAACATGTGGAACTAAGGAGGGAGAAAGAGGACTTGTGTGATCAACATGTGGAACTAAGGAGGGAGAAAGAGGACTTGTGTGATCAACATGTGGAACTAAGGAGGGAGAACGAGGACTAGTGTGATCAACATGTGGAACTAAGGAGGGAGAAAGAGGACTTGTGTGATCAACATGTGGAACTAAGGAGGGAGAAAGAGGACTTGTGTGATCAACATGTGGAACTAAGGAGGGAGAACGAGGACTAGTGTGATCAACATGTGGAACTAAGGAGGGAGAAAGAGGACTTGTGTGATCAACATGTGGAACTAAGGAGGGAGAACGAGGACTAGTGTGATCAACATGTGGAACTAAGGAGGGAGAAAGAGGACTTGTGTGATAAACATGTGGAGCATCACCTACCATGAAAAGGATGGAGGAAACATTGATACAATATCCAGTAAGACGGTCCTTCCAGGTTAACTTGTCAATGGCCGCCTAAAGAGTGGAAACAACATGAAGTTAGGAATATTACAAGCAGCCATGTGTTATCGCTTCAAATGATACAAAAGATGTGTGAGGTCAAAAAGGAAGGGTGGCTGATACTGCAAATGGTTGGTATCGATCCGATACCATGGATACCGATACTTTTCACCTGACTTTTTTAAAGGTTACTAAAAAACTTTGTTATCCTTCCTTGAAATTTTGTTTGGATTAAACACAAACATGTTTATGAACACTTTAACAATATGATAGAATTTGCAATTCCATGTGAATGTCCTATGTGCGAATGTCCTATGTGTGGATGTCCTATGTGTGAATGTCCTATGTGTGGATGCCATATGTGTGGATGCCATATGTGTGGATGCCCTATGTGTGAATGCCATATGTGTGGATGCCCTATGTGTGGATGCCATATGTGTGGATGCCATATGTGTGGATGCCATATGTGTGGATGCCCCTTGTGTGAATGCCATATGTGTGAATGCCCTATGTGTGAATGCCATATGTGTGAATGTCCTATGTGTGAATGCCCTATGTGTGAATGTCCAATGTGTGAATGTCCTATGTGTGAATGTCCTATGTGTGAATGCCATATGTGTGGATGCCATATGTGTGAATGCCCTATGTGTGAATGCCATATGTGTGAATGCCCTATGTGTGAATGCCATATGTGTGAATGCCCTATGTGTGAATGCCCTATGTGTGTGTACCGCCGAACCACCTGAGTGGAACTGAAATGCTTGAATGTGGATATGCAGTAGATTGTGTAATGCTCATTAATTGTCAATGAGGAGACAATACCGGGAAAACGGGGAATTTTGGGAAAGGGAAAACATGTTTTGTGTTGGATGTATGGGAAGAGTAGTTTGGGTGGATGGCAGAAAGGTCGGGATCTGGTTTAAAAATGGCGAACATTTAGGGCATTGTAGAACTATGAATATGTCCCTTCATTTGAATGGGAAATTCCTGGAAATTTGGGGATTTCAGGAAAAGGGGGAATCTTTAAAAAT
>NC_084742.1:60459156-60496656 GCF_033978785.1 Entelurus aequoreus | reverse complement strand
TGGATCTAACATAATAGTGTGAGAGTCCAGTTCATAGTGGATCTAACATAATAGTGTGAGAGTCCAGTCCATAGTGGATCTAACATAATAGTGGGAGTCCGGTCCATAGTGGATCTAACATAATAGTGAGGGTCCAGTCCATAGTGGATCTAACATAATAGTGTGAGAGTCCAGTCCATAGTGGATCTAACATAATAGTGTGAGAGTCCAGTCCATAGTGGATCTAACATAATAGTGTGAGAGTCCAGTCCATAGTGGATCTAACATAATAGTGGGAGTCCAGTCCATAGTGGATCTAACATAATAGTGAGAGTCCAGTCCATAGTGGATCTAACATAATAGTGTGAGAGTCCAGTCCATAGTGGATCTAACATAATAGTGTGAGAGTCCAGTCCATAGTGGATCTAACATAATAGTGAGAGTCCGGTCCATAGTGGATCTAACATAATAGTGGGAGTCCAGTCCATAGTGGATCTAACATAATAGTGAGAGTCCAGTCCATAGTGGATCTAACATAATAGTGTGAGAGTCCAGTTCATAGTGGATCTAACATAACAGTGTGAGAGTCCAGTCCATAGTGGATCTAACATAATAGTGTGAGAGTCCAGTCCATAGTGGATCTAACATAATAGTGTGAGAGTCCAGTCCATAGTGGATCTAACATAATAGTGAGAGTCCGGTCCATAGTGGATCTAACATAATAGTGAGAGTCCAGTCCATAGTGGATCTAACATAATAGTGTGAGAGTCCAGTCCATAGTGGATCTAACATAATAGTGTGAGAGTCCAGTCCATAGTGGATCTAACATAATAGTGTGAGAGTCCAGTTCATAGTGGATCTAACATAATAGTGTGAGAGTCCAGTCCATAGTGGATCTAACATAATAGTGGGAGTCCAGTCCATAGTGGATCTAACATAATAGTGAGAGTCCAGTCCATAGTGGATCTAACATAATAGTGTGAGAGTCCAGTTCATAGTGGATCTAACATAATAGTGTGAGAGTCCAGTCCATAGTGGATCTAACATAATAGTGTGAGAGTCCAGTCCATAGTGGATCTAACATAATAGTGTGAGAGTCCAGTCCATAGTGGATCTAACATAATAGTGAGAGTCCGGTCCATAGTGGATCTAACATAATAGTGAGAGTCCAGTCCATAGTGGATCTAACATAATAGTGTGAGAGTCCAGTCCATAGTGGATCTAACATAATAGTGTGAGAGTCCAGTCCATAGTGGATCTAACATAATAGTGAGAGTCCGGTCCATAGTGGATCTAACGTAATAGTGAGAGTCCAGTCCATAGTGGATCTAACATAATAGTGTGAGAGTCCAGTCCATAGTGGATCTAACATAATAGTGTGAGAGTCCAGTCCATAGTGGATCTAACATAATAGTGTGAGAGTCCAGTCCATAGTGGATCTAACATAATAGTGAGAGTCCAGTCCATAGTGGATCTAACATAATAGTTTGAGAGTCCAGTCCATAGTGGATCTAACATAATAGTGTGAGAGTCCAGTCCATAGTGGATCTAACATAATAGTGTGAGAGTCCAGTCCATAGTGGATCTAACATAATAGTGAGAGTCCAGTCCATAGTGGATCTAACATAATAGTGTGAGAGTCCAGTCCACAGTGGATCTAACATAATAGTGAGAGTCCAGTCAATAGTGGATCTAACATAATAGTGTGAGAGTCCAGTCCATAGTGGATCTAACATAATAGTGAGAGTCCGGTCCATAGTGGATCTAACATAATAGTGGGAGTCCAGTCCATAGTGGATCTAACATAATAGTGAGAGTCCAGTCCATAGTGGATCTAACATAATAGTGTGAGAGTCCAGTTCATAGTGGATCTAACAGTGAGAGTCCGGTCCATAGTGGATCTAACATAATAGTGAGAGTCCAGTCCATAGTGGATCTAACATAATAGTGTGAGAGTCCAGTCCATAGTGGATCTAACATAATAGTGTGAGAGTCCAGTCCATAGTGGATCTAACATAATAGTGTGAGAGTCCAGTTCATAGTGGATCTAACATAATAGTGTGAGAGTCCAGTCCATAGTGGATCTAACATAATAGTGGGAGTCCAGTCCATAGTGGATCTAACATAATAGTGAGAGTCCTGTCCATAGTGGATCTAACATAATAGTGTGAGAGTCCAGTTCATAGTGGATCTAACATAATAGTGTGAGAGTCCAGTCCATAGTGGATCTAACATAATAGTGTGAGAGTCCAGTCCATAGTGGATCTAACATAATAGTGTGAGAGTCCAGTCCATAGTGGATCTAACATAATAGTGAGAGTCCGGTCCATAGTGGATCTAACATAATAGTGAGAGTCCAGTCCATAGTGGATCTAACATAATAGTGTGAGAGTCCAGTCCATAGTGGATCTAACATAATAGTGTGAGAGTCCAGTCCATAGTGGATCTAACATAATAGTGAGAGTCCGGTCCATAGTGGATCTAACATAATAGTGAGAGTCCAGTCCATAGTGGATCTAACATAATAGTGTGAGAGTCCAGTCCATAGTGGATCTAACATAATAGTGTGAGAGTCCAGTCCATAGTGGATCTAACATAATAGTGTGAGAGTCCAGTCCATAGTGGATCTAACATAATAGTGAGAGTCCAGTCCATAGTGGATCTAACATAATAGTTTGAGAGTCCAGTCCATAGTGGATCTAACATAATAGTGTGAGAGTCCAGTCCATAGTGGATCTAACATAATAGTGTGAGAGTACAGTCCATAGTGGATCTAACATAATAGTGTGAGAGTCCAGTCCATAGTGGATCTAACATAATAGTGAGAGTCCAGTCCATAGTGGATCTAACATAATAGTGTGAGAGTCCAGTCCACAGTGGATCTAACATAATAGTGAGAGTCCAGTCAATAGTGGATCTAACATAATAGTGTGAGAGTCCAGTCCATAGTGGATCTAACATAATAGTGGGAGTCCAGTCCATAGTGGATCTAACATAATAGTGTGAGAGTCCAGTCCATAGTGGATCTAACATAATAGTGTGAGAGTCCAGTCCATAGTGGATCTAACATAATAGTGTGAGAGTCCAGTCCATAGTGGATCTAACATAATAGTGAGAGTCCGGTCCATAGTGGATCTAACATAATAGTGAGAGTCCAGTCCATAGTGGATCTAACATAATAGTGTGAGAGTCCAGTCCATAGTAGATCTAACATAATAGTGTGAGAGTCCAGTCCATAGTGGATCTAACATAATAGTGGGAGTCCAGTCCATAGTGGATCTAACATAATAGTGTGAGAGTCCAGTCCATAGTAGATCTAACATAATAGTGTGAGAGTCCAGTCCATAGTGGATCTAACATAATAGTGGGAGTCCAGTCCATAGTGGATCTAACATAATAGTGAGAGTCCAGTCCATAGTGGATCTAACATAATAGTGTGAGAGTCCAGTCCATAGTAGATCTAACATAATAGTGTGAGAGTCCAGTCCATAGTGGATCTAACATAATAGTGGGAGTCCAGTCCATAGTGGATCTAACATAATAGTGTGAGAGTCCAGTCCATAGTGGATCTAACATAATAGTGAGAGTCCGGTCCATAGTGGATCTAACATAATAGTGAGAGTCCAGTCCATAGTGGATCTAACATAATAGTGTGAGAGTCCAGTCCATAGTGGATCTAACATAATAGTGTGAGAGTCCAGTCCATAGTGGATCTAACATAATAGTGTGAGAGTCCAGTCCATAGTGGATCTAACATAATAGTGAGAGTCCAGTCCATAGTGGATCTAACATAATAGTGTGAGAGTCCAGTCCATAGTGGATCTAACATAATAGTGTGAGAGTCCAGTCCATAGTGGATCTAACATAATAGTGAGAGTCCAGTCCATAGTGGATCCAACATAATAGTGTGAGAGTCCAGTCCATAGTGGATCTAACATAATAGTGTGAGAGTCCAGTCCATAGTGGATCTAACATAATAGTGAGAGTCCAGTCCATAGTGGATCTAACATAATAGTGTGAGAGTCCAGTCCATAGTGGATCTAACATAATAGTGTGAGAGTCCAGTCCATAGTGGATCTAACATAATAGTGAGAGTCCAGTCCATAGTGGATCTAACATAATAGTGTGAGAGTCCAGTCCATAGTGGATCTAACATAATAGTGAGAGTCCAGTCCATAGTGGATCTAACATAATAGTGAGAGTCCAGTCCATAGTGGATCTAACATAATAGTGTGAGAGTCCAGTCCATAGTGGATCTAACATAATAGTGTGAGAGTCCAGTCCATAGTGGATCTAACATAATAGTGTGAGAGTCCAGTCCATAGTGGATCTAACATAATAGTGAGAGTCCAGTCCATAGTGGATCTAACATAATAGTGAGAGTCCAGTCCATAGTGGATCTAACATAATAGTGTGAGAGTCCAGTCCATAGTGGATCTAACATAATAGTGTGAGAGTCCAGTCCATAGTGGATCTAACATAAAAGTGTGAGAGTCCAGTCCATAGTGGATCTAACATAATAGTGTGAGAGTCCAGTCCATAGTGGATCTAACATAATAGTGAGAGTCCAGTCCATAGTGGATCTAACATAATAGTGTGAGAGTCCAGTCCATAGTAGAGCTAACATAATAGTGTGAGAGTCCAGTCCATAGTGGATCTAACATAATAGTGAGAGTCCAGTCCATAGTGGATCTAACATAATAGTGAGAGTCCAGTCCATAGTGGATCTAACATACTATCCCATGTGTGACGTCTGTAGGAGTGTTTTCATGCATATTTGTACCTGCTATCGTAATGTAATCAAGCTAGCATCGTTAGCATGAGCTAATATGTCTGTGTTAGTCTTATTAACTTACAACTGCAGTTGTCAATAATTCTCCCCAAATAAGTTTTGATATCTGACAGGGCATTTATTTAAGTTCTTGTAAGAAGTATTTTCTGCTCACATGGCCACGCCCCTTTTCTCTCCTCGCAGTGCTGGTCTCTTCTGCTTACCTGTCAAAACTTCCACATTTTGCCAAGGAATCCAGTTTTTGTCATTCTTCCCTGGTGTCTTCTCTGTCCCGTTTTGTGTATTTTGGCAACACTCGGGGTGTGGGCCCGTTAAAGGACTTGTATTTTCTGTGATTTAATCAAACAACAATGTGACAGAGATGGACACAAACAATTGATCTCTGCCAAAAATGCAAACTTTGTGTAAATATCTTGACAAATATGTGATTATTAAATTAAGTAAAGAAGAACATTCTCATACTTTCTGGAACATCCAGGGAGGAATGATGTCAGCCATCTTGGAAAACGTCTCAACTATAATCTACGCGAAGGAGCCCAGAATAGTTTTTATTGAAATGTTGACAACATTTCAGAAACTGTTAGAATAATTGTTTGTAAGTTATCACTAAAAACTTTGTGTTGAAATGAGTTCCAGGTAAAAGGACAAGGGCTGTCTTTGAGGCCTACCAATAGTAAAACTCCACTGTGTAAGGGGGAAAGCCACATAAATAAATAAATAAATGAAGGGTTTTCTGTTTTCTCTCATGTATGGTAATCCACAGGACGATATTGTTCTAACCCAAGGACTTCAAAGTGGACAGATGGCAGGATCTGCCCAATTTCCAGACGAACTCTTTTTGAAGTATCCTCCAAACTCTCTTTGAACTATTTTATGGAACTCTTTTTGAACTATTTTACGACCTCTTCTTTTGAACTATTCTGTAACCAAAGGCAAGGCTGTTTACGACCCACTTCCCTCTGGAAGTGGAAGTGGTGGTCAGGTGGGGGGAGGAAGTGAAATAAAGAAGGAGTGCAATCTTTTGGCAGAGCGTGCTGGAGATTGAATATTGAGTCCAAATTGAATTCTGTCTCTGTTTAATTCTTTGCCTCTTGTCTTGTTTAATAGATGTCATCAGTGTTTGAACCTGACAGAAACCTTACGATGTATTACATGTATAAACCGGTATGATAATGTATAAAATGGAGTAGATGATGAGTTATTATGAAGTGTAAAAATGCCGAGTGGAACAAAGAAGGTTTGGCCACAAGAGGGATTCTAAAGGCGGAATAATGTTCCAGACCCTGCTGGTCACTTGGAATAAAGTCCAAAACATCTGACAGAAGTGGGTCACCTTGGCTTGTATTAGTGCACAGACCTTGAAGACACTGTTATCTTTAGCAGTATGAAACACACAATTCTTCAGGGAGTCATTAGGAGACATCCACCGATACAGATACCGATTATTAGACGTCACGGTGGCCGATAAACGATATTTGGAAGTGATATTCATTTGCCGTAAAAGTTGTTTAAACATGAATATTATATTTCACTCACTCGACCTTTGAGGCTCAAATAAAACTGTGCAAGACCTCCTTCTACCACCTCAGGAACGTTGCTAAACTCCGCCCCTCACTCACTCACTCTCCCTGATGCCGAGAGGCTGGTCCACGCCTTTGTCTCCTCCAGGCTCGACTACTGCAACTCACTTCTTGCGAGAACATCCAGAAGCTACAATACATCCAGAATAGTGCTGCTAGGATCCTGATGAGAGTGCGGAAAGACGACCACATCACACCAACTCTCAAATCCCTTCACTGGCTTCCTGTTCCACTCAGGCTTGAATTCAAAGTCTCCCTACTAACCCACCAGTGCCTCCATGGAAATGACCCCCCTCTACCTCAAAGAACTGTTCACCCCCAAATCCTCCACACGAGACAGGCTAACCTCCTCCAACCTCCGAGGACAAAGCTACGAACAATGGGAGACCGGGCTTTCTGCTCCGCCGCTCCCAGTCTGTGGAACACTCTCCCTGACCACCTGAGGGCACCACAGACTGTGGATGCTTTTAAAAAAGGCTTAAAAACCATTCTTTAAAACAAAAAAAAAGCCTTTCTTTAGATATATGCATACTAGTTTTAGCTATTTGGCTGTTTTTATTTTTTATTTTTACACACTGTAGCACTTTGAGGTTGTTTACTCAATGTAAAGTGCTTTTTACAAATAAAATCTGTTATTATTACTATTATTATGAATATTATATGTCAGTAAACAAAGCTTGAAGTTGTTTTTGAACATTATTTGTTAGGTGGGACCAGTAGTGACATCATGTTTGATGTTTATTACGTGTGTCTAAGAGGAACATCAACATTTGATATCTAAAATATGGAACATCTCCTGGGAAAACGAGTCAAAATATGACATTTCTCTACATCACAATAACTCGCCATCTTCTCAATTGTATACCATTTTATTATTATTTTTATTTGACATGTTTTCATTTCTCGTTACAACATGTCCGAAAAGGAGTAGGAGTGTAACGGTACGTGTTTTTGTATTGAATCGTTTCGGTACGGGGGTTTCGGTCCAGTTCGGAGGTGTACCGAACGAGTTTCCACACGAACATATTAAGTAGCCGCCTCCGCTTCCTTCTGCCTCTGTCAGTCCTCTACACAGCACCCAGCATTGTCACACCCACACAACCACCTGATTGGTTACACACAGAGCGGTAACAGCCAATCAGCAGTGCGTAGTCAGAGCGCATGTAGTCAGTGCTTAGCGTTTAGCAGGTAATCATCAGGCAGCGGACTCTCCCCAAATGATAATAAACACCTCCCAGTCAACTACTAGTAACATCACTATGAGCCCGTTGACCTTCTAGAAATATAAAAGGCAGCTCAGCTCGCTCACAGTCCTGGCTTGAGGTGAAGGCTAATTCGCTTTTAGCGTAACGTTAGCTCATTTTGCGGTGTGTGTGTGTGTGTGTGTTACGGACAGCAAAGCCCTGTCTGTCTGTTATTTCACTTGACCTTTTTCTGTGTTGATTGAGCTGTGTTGAAGCAGCAAAAAAGGACATTATGTTAAATGAAGAGTTTCTGTCTCTGATAGTTGATATAATAATGTAAGTGCATCATTAAGCCTACATGAACTCCATGGTGTTCAGGGATGAATAGTCTCTCCTATTGCTATTGTACTATTTTTCCAGCTATAGTTACATGAATCATTAGTAATGCAGCAGCCTAGTTTTGAATGGCAGGGTCCCTGCTATCACATGTTGATAAAAATATAACATTTACATAATAAAAATCAACTAAATTAAGCATGATGAGTTGACTTGAAACTGTTTCATGTTGCACTTTTTATATGTAGAAGAAAAGTTTTGTCTTTTTATTTCATCTGAGCAACAACTTGAGGCAGTTTAATGTTGATTAACGTGGGCAGAATTATTATAGTGTTCCCAATGTTAAAAGGATAAAGCCATTGTTTACACATTTGGTCAATAAATAACCAAAAAATGTATATTTTGTTGTTTTCTTACTGTACCGAAGATGAACCAAACCGTGACCTCTAAACCGAGGTAAGTACTGAACGGAAATGTTTGTGTACCGTTACACCCCTAAGTAGGAGGAAGCAACACTTATACCTCTTTATCACTTTGTAGCAATGAATAACACATTTTCACTTCCTGTGCTCAATTTAAAACACAATTGACATCAATGATTGCTTGTTATGCAATATATGATTTCTAAATGTTGTCAACATTTCAATAAGAACAATTCTGGGCTCTTTCGCGTAGATTATAGTCGAGACATTTCTCAAGATGGCCGACGTCATTCCTTCCTGGATGTTACAGAAAGTATGAGAAGGTGTGAGCTGCTGCCTCACCTTCTTTACTTGTTTAATAATCTCATATTTGTCAAGATATTTACACAAAGTCTGGATTTGTATCTTTTCTGCCATCTTCACGTGCGTCCGTCTCTGTGGTGTTATTTGATTGAATGACGGAACATGAAAACCCACAAAACAAGAGTAGTACTCCAGGAAAGAAAGACGAAAACTGCAATTCCTGTCTAAAAATGAAATAAAGAGAGTCTGTGGAACGCTCTCCCTGGCCACCTGAGGGCACCACAGACTGTGGATGCTTTTAAAAAAGGCTTAAAAGCTCTTCTTTTAAAAAAAGCCTTTTTTAGATATATGCATACTAGTTATAGCTATTTGGCTGTTCTAGCTTTTATTTTAATTTATTTCTTTATTATCTTTTAATTTTTTTTTAATACGCTAATGCGGCTAATTCATGGATTTTTCTTTGCTGACTAATAGTTTTCTTTAAACACATGCAACGTGTTATTGTTTGTGCTACGGCGCCACCTTTTGGACGAGTCCGCTCACGGCAGGTGCTGCCGGGTGATATTCACCAAAACGTCAGCGTGGAGTTATTGAGTCTGTTTAGCTGATTGGAGAGCTAGCTTGCGCAGCTAGTGGCTCCATGACCATGACTTCTGTTTTGTTTGATCAGCCGTTTTACTGCCGTGTTACAGACACTGTTTGGAAACAATGAAGGTATGTAAATAAACATTTACAGAATATTTCTGTGTAAATAAGTCATTTCACATCGTATATATCTGCCACTTATATATGGAGATAATATTTTTGTAAAAGTTAGTAGATGCGTCTTATATACCGGTGCGCTCTATAGTCCGGAAAATACGGTATAGGAAGAAGAAGAAAAAAGTTGATAGCAATATTCCTCAAACTGCCAAATATCGGCGCAGATAATCGCTCGATCTGCTATCATCATTAGCATGAGCTAATATGCAAACACGTTTATGAGTGTCTGTGTTAGTATTATTAACTTACAACGCCATTCTTTTTGTATTTTTCAGTTTCGTAAATTCACCAAAACGTCAGCGTGGAGTTATTGAGTCTGTTTAGCTGATTGGAGAGCTAGCTTGCGCAGCTCGTGGGTCCATGACCATGACTTCTGTTTTGTTTGATCAGCCGTTTTACTGCCCTGTTACAGACACCGTTTGGAACCTATTAAGGTATGTAAATAAACATTTATAAAGTCTTTCATACCGGTAAATGTTCCAGTGCGGCTAATGTATGTAAATATATGAATTTATTCGAAAATTTGGCGGGTGTGGCTTAAATACCAGTGTGCTCTATGGTTTGTAAGTTTTACAATATAACTAAAACAATTCTTACTTACTAAAGCGTCCCATGTGTGATGTCTGTAGGAGTGTTTTCATGCATATTTGTACCTGCTATCGTAATGTAATGACGCCAGCGACGTTAGCATTAGCTAATATGCTAACATGTTTACAATTATTTACTTACAATGGCATTCTTGTTGTATTATATTCACCAAAATGTCAGCGTGGAGTTATTGAGTCTGTTTAGCTGATTGGAGAGCTAGCTTGCGCAGCTAGTGGCTCCATGACCATGACTTCTGTTTTGTTTGATCAGCCGTTTTACTGCCGTGTTACAGACACCGTTTGGAAACAATGAAGGTATGTAAATAAACATTTACAGAATATTTCTGTGTAAATAAGTCATTTCACATCGTATATATCTGCCACTTATATATGGAGATAATATTTTTGTAAAAGTTAGTAGATGCGTCTTATATACCGGTGCGCTCTATAGTCCGGAAAATACGGTATAGGAAGAAGAAGAAAAAAGTTGATAGCAATATTCCTCAAACTGCCAAATATCGGCGCAGATAATCGCTCGATCTGCTATCATCATTAGCATGAGCTAATATGCAAACACGTTTATGAGTGTCTGTGTTAGTATTATTAACTTACAACGCCATTCTTTTTGTATTTTTCAGTTTCGTAAATTCACCAAAACGTCAGCGTGGAGTTATTGAGTCTGTTTAGCTGATTGGAGAGCTAGCTTGCGCAGCTCGTGGGTCCATGACCATGACTTCTGTTTTGTTTGATCAGCCGTTTTACTGCCCTGTTACAGACACCGTTTGGAAACTATTAAGGTATGTAAATAAACATTTATAAAGTCTTTCATACCGGTAAATGTTCCAGTGCGGCTAATGTATGTAAATATATGAATTTATTCGAAAATTTGGCGGGTGTGGCTTAAATACCAGTGTGCTCTATGGTTTGTAAGTTTTACAATATAACTAAAACAATTCTTACTTACCAAAGCGTCCCATGTGTGATGTCTGTAGGAGTGTTTTCATGCATATTTGTACCTGCTATCGTAATGTAATGACGCCAGCAACGTTAGCATTAGCTAATATGCTAACATGTTTACAATTATTTACTTACAATGGCATTCTTTTTGTATTATATTCACCAAAACGTCAGCGTGGAGTTATTGAGTCTGTTTAGATGATTGGAGAGCTAGCTTGCGCAGCTAGTGGCTCCATGACCATGACTTCTGTTTTGTTTGATTATCCGTTTTACTGCCCTGTTACAGACACCGTTTGGACACAATGAAGGTATGTAAATAAACATTTACAGATAATTTCTGTGTAAATAACTCATTTCACAACGTATATATATGTAAATAAACATTTATAAAGTCTTTCATACCGGTAAATGTTCCAGTGCGGCTAATGTATGTAAATATATGAATTTATTCGAAAATTTGCCGGGTGTGGCTTAAATACTAGTGTGCTCTATGGTTTGTAAGTTTTACAATATAACTAAAACAATTCTTACTTACTAAAGCGTCCCATGTGTGATGTCTGTAGGAGTGTTTTCATGCATATTTGTACCTGCTATTGTAATGTAATGACGCCAGCGACGTTAGCATTAGCTAATATGCTAACATGTTTACAATTATTTACTTACAATGGCATTCTTTTTGTATTATATTCACCAAAATGTCAGCGTGGAGTTATTGAGTCTGTTTAGCTGATTGGAGAGCTAGCTTGCGCAGCTAGTGGCTCCATGACCATGACTTCTGTTTTGTTTGATCAGCCGTTTTACTGCCGTGTTACAGACACCGTTTGGAAACAATGAAGGTATGTAAATAAACATTTACAGAATATTTCTGTGTAAATAAGTCATTTCACATCGTATATATCTGCCACTTATATATGGAGATAATATTTTTGTAAAAGTTAGTAGATGCGTCTTATATACCGGTGCGCTCTATAGTCCGGAAAATACGGTATAGGAAGAAGAAGAAAAAAGTTGATAGCAATATTCCTCAAACTGCCAAATATCGGCGCAGATAATCGCTCGATCTGCTATCATCATTAGCATGAGCTAATATGCAAACACGTTTATGAGTGTCTGTGTTAGTATTATTAACTTACAACGCCATTCTTTTTGTATTTTTCAGTTTCGTAAATTCACCAAAACGTCAGCGTGGAGTTATTGAGTCTGTTTAGCTGATTGGAGAGCTAGCTTGCGCAGCTCGTGGGTCCATGACCATGACTTCTGTTTTGTTTGATCAGCCGTTTTACTGCCCTGTTACAGACACCGTTTGGAACCTATTAAGGTATGTAAATAAACATTTATAAAGTCTTTCATACCGGTAAATGTTCCAGTGCGGCTAATGTATGTAAATATATGAATTTATTCGAAAATTTGGCGGGTGTGGCTTAAATACCAGTGTGCTCTATGGTTTGTAAGTTTTACAATATAACTAAAACAATTCTTACTTACTAAAGCGTCCCATGTGTGATGTCTGTAGGAGTGTTTTCATGCATATTTGTACCTGCTATCGTAATGTAATGACGCCAGCGACGTTAGCATTAGCTAATATGCTAACATGTTTACAATTATTTACTTACAATGGCATTCTTGTTGTATTATATTCACCAAAATGTCAGCGTGGAGTTATTGAGTCTGTTTAGCTGATTGGAGAGCTAGCTTGCGCAGCTAGTGGCTCCATGACCATGACTTCTGTTTTGTTTGATCAGCCGTTTTACTGCCGTGTTACAGACACCGTTTGGAAACAATGAAGGTATGTAAATAAACATTTACAGAATATTTCTGTGTAAATAAGTCATTTCACATCGTATATATCTGCCACTTATATATGGAGATAATATTTTTGTAAAAGTTAGTAGATGCGTCTTATATACCGGTGCGCTCTATAGTCCGGAAAATACGGTATAGGAAGAAGAAGAAAAAAGTTGATAGCAATATTCCTCAAACTGCCAAATATCGGCGCAGATAATCGCTCGATCTGCTATCATCATTAGCATGAGCTAATATGCAAACACGTTTATGAGTGTCTGTGTTAGTATTATTAACTTACAACGCCATTCTTTTTGTATTTTTCAGTTTCGTAAATTCACCAAAACGTCAGCGTGGAGTTATTGAGTCTGTTTAGCTGATTGGAGAGCTAGCTTGCGCAGCTCGTGGGTCCATGACCATGACTTCTGTTTTGTTTGATCAGCCGTTTTACTGCCCTGTTACAGACACCGTTTGGAAACTATTAAGGTATGTAAATAAACATTTATAAAGTCTTTCATACCGGTAAATGTTCCAGTGCGGCTAATGTATGTAAATATATGAATTTATTCGAAAATTTGGCGGGTGTGGCTTAAATACCAGTGTGCTCTATGGTTTGTAAGTTTTACAATATAACTAAAACAATTCTTACTTACCAAAGCGTCCCATGTGTGATGTCTGTAGGAGTGTTTTCATGCATATTTGTACCTGCTATCGTAATGTAATGACGCCAGCAACGTTAGCATTAGCTAATATGCTAACATGTTTACAATTATTTACTTACAATGGCATTCTTTTTGTATTATATTCACCAAAACGTCAGCGTGGAGTTATTGAGTCTGTTTAGATGATTGGAGAGCTAGCTTGCGCAGCTAGTGGCTCCATGACCATGACTTCTGTTTTGTTTGATTATCCGTTTTACTGCCCTGTTACAGACACCGTTTGGACACAATGAAGGTATGTAAATAAACATTTACAGATAATTTCTGTGTAAATAACTCATTTCACAACGTATATATATGTAAATAAACATTTATAAAGTCTTTCATACCGGTAAATGTTCCAGTGCGGCTAATGTATGTAAATATATGAATTTATTCGAAAATTTGCCGGGTGTGGCTTAAATACTAGTGTGCTCTATGGTTTGTAAGTTTTACAATATAACTAAAACAATTCTTACTTACTAAAGCGTCCCATGTGTGATGTCTGTAGGAGTGTTTTCATGCATATTTGTACCTGCTATTGTAATGTAATGACGCCAGCGACGTTAGCATTAGCTAATATGCTAACATGTTTACAATTATTTACTTACAATGGCATTCTTTTTGTATTATATTCACCAAAATGTCAGCGTGGAGTTATTGAGTCTGTTTAGCTGATTGGAGAGCTAGCTTGCGCAGCTAGTGGCTCCATGACCATGACTTCTGTTTTGTTTGATCAGCCGTTTTACTGCCGTGTTACAGACACCGTTTGGAAACAATGAAGGTATGTAAATAAACATTTACAGAATATTTCTGTGTAAATAAGTCATTTCACATCGTATATATCTGCCACTTATATATGGAGATAATATTTTTGTAAAAGTTAGTAGATGCGTCTTATATACCGGTGCGCTCTATAGTCCGGAAAATACGGTATAGGAAGAAGAAGAAAAAAGTTGATAGCAATATTCCTCAAACTGCCAAATATCGGCGCAGATAATCGCTCGATCTGCTATCATCATTAGCATGAGCTAATATGCAAACACGTTTATGAGTGTCTGTGTTAGTATTATTAACTTACAACGCCATTCTTTTTGTATTTTTCAGTTTCGTAAATTCACCAAAACGTCAGCGTGGAGTTATTGAGTCTGTTTAGCTGATTGGAGAGCTAGCTTGCGCAGCTCGTGGGTCCATGACCATGACTTCTGTTTTGTTTGATCAGCCGTTTTACTGCCCTGTTACAGACACCGTTTGGAACCTATTAAGGTATGTAAATAAACATTTATAAAGTCTTTCATACCGGTAAATGTTCCAGTGCGGCTAATGTATGTAAATATATGAATTTATTCGAAAATTTGGCGGGTGTGGCTTAAATACCAGTGTGCTCTATGGTTTGTAAGTTTTACAATATAACTAAAACAATTCTTACTTACCAAAGCGTCCCATGTGTGATGTCTGTAGGAGTGTTTTCATGCATATTTGTACCTGCTATCGTAATGTAATGACGCCAGCAACGTTAGCATTAGCTAATATGCTAACATGTTTACAATTATTTACTTACAATGGCATTCTTTTTGTATTATATTCACCAAAACGTCAGCGTGGAGTTATTGAGTCTGTTTAGATGATTGGAGAGCTAGCTTGCGCAGCTAGTGGCTCCATGACCATGACTTCTGTTTTGTTTGATTATCCGTTTTACTGCCCTGTTACAGACACCGTTTGGACACAATGAAGGTATGTAAATAAACATTTACAGATAATTTCTGTGTAAATAACTCATTTCACAACGTATATATATGTAAATAAACATTTATAAAGTCTTTCATACCGGTAAATGTTCCAGTGCGGCTAATGTATGTAAATATATGAATTTATTCGAAAATTTGCCGGGTGTGGCTTAAATACTAGTGTGCTCTATGGTTTGTAAGTTTTACAATATAACTAAAACAATTCTTACTTACTAAAGCGTCCCATGTGTGATGTCTGTAGGAGTGTTTTCATGCATATTTGTACCTGCTATCGTAATGTAATGACGCCAGCGACGTTAGCATTAGCTAATATGCTAACATGTTTACAATTATTTACTTACAATGGCATTCTTTTTGTATTATATTCACCAAAACGTCAGCGTGGAGTTATTGAGTCTGTTTAGATGATTGGAGAGCTAGCTTGCGCAGCTAGTGGCTCCATGACCATGACTTCTGTTTTGTTTGATCAGCCGTTTTACTGCCCTGTTACAGACACCGTTTGGACACAATGAAGGTATGTAAATAAACATTTACAGATCATTTCTGTGTAAATAACTCATTTCACAACGTATATATATGTAAATAAACATTTATAAAGTCTTTCATACCGGTAAATGTTCCAGTGCGGCTAATGTATGTAAATATATTAATTTATTCGAACATTTGGCGGGTGTGGCTTAAATACCAGTGTGCTCTATGGTTTGTAAGTTTTACAATATAACTAAAACAATTCTTACTTACTAAAGCGTCCCATGTGTGATGTCTGTAGGAGTGTTTTCATGCATATTTGTACCTGCTATCGTAATGTAATGACGCCAGCGACGTTAGCATTAGCTAATATGCTAACATGTTTACAATTATTTACTTACAATGGCATTCTTTTTGTATTATATTCACCAAAACGTCAGCGTGGAGTTATTGAGTCTGTTTAGATGATTGGAGAGCTAGCTTGCGCAGCTAGTGGCTCCATGACCATGACTTCTGTTTTGTTTGATCAGCCGTTTTACTGCCCTGTTACAGACACCGTTTGGACACAATGAAGGTATGTAAATAAACATTTACAGAATATTTCTGTGTAAATAAGTCATTTCACATCGTATATATCTGCCACTTATATATGGAGATAATATTTTTGTAAAAGTTAGTAGGTGCGTCTTATATACCGGTGCGCTCTATAGTCCAGAAAATACGGTATAGGAAGAACAAGAAAAAAGTTGATAGCAATATTCCTCAAACTGCCGAATATCGGCGCAGATAATCGCTCGATCTGCTATCATCATTAGCATTAGCTAATATGCAAACACGTTTACGAGTGTCTGTGTTAGTATTATTAACTTACAACGCCATTCTTTTTGTATTTGTCAGTTTCGTAAATTCACCAAAACGTCAGCGTGGAGTTATTGAGTCTGTTTAGCTGATTGGAGAGCTAGCTTGCGCAGCTCGTGGGTCCATGACCATGACTTCTGTTTTGTTTGATCAGCCGTTTTACTGCCCTGTTACAGACACCGTTTGGAAACTATTAAGGTATGTAAATAAACATTTATAAAGTCTTTCATACCGGTAAATGTTCCAGTGCGGCTAATGTATGTAAATATATGAATTTATTCGAAAATTTGGCGGGTGTGGCTTGAATACCAGTGTCCTCTATGGTTTGTAAGTTTTACAATATAACTAAAACAATTCTTACTTACTAAAGCGTCCCATGTGTGATGTCTGTAGGAGTGTTTTCATGCATATTTGTACCTGCTATCGTAATGTAATGACGCCAGCGACGTTAGCATTAGCTAATATGCTAACATGTTTACAATTATTTACTTACAATGGCATTCTTTTTGTATTATATTCACCAAAACGTCAGCGTGGAGTTATTGAGTCTGTTTAGATGATTGGAGAGCTAGCTTGCGCAGCTAGTGGCTCCATGACCATGACTTCTGTTTTGTTTGATCAGCCGTTTTACTGCCCTGTTACAGACACCGTTTGGACACAACGAAGGTATGTAAATAAACATTTACAGATCATTTCTGTGTAAATAACTCATTTCACAACGTATATATCTGCCACTTATAGTCCAGTGCGGCTAATATATGGAAAATATGTTTTTCTTCTAAAATGTAGTGGGTGTGGCCCTCTATAGTCCGATAAAATATCATTTATGTTTTTATAATTTTTTCCCCAGAGTAAAAAAGTGTCAAAATGGCCCCACACACTAAGAGCTTTCAGTACGTGTCCCTGGGCCGTGCGCTTTTTAGTCTGGAAAATATGGTAATCTTCCACCAAATGGGGGGGGGGGGGACATGTTATTTTGTGGACTAACAGATACTACATTGCTTCATTTGGAAACTGAGTCTGTTTAGCTGATTGGAGAGCTAACTTGCGCAGCTAGTGGGTCCATGACCATGACTTCTGTTTTGTTTGATCAGCCGTTTTACAGCCCTGTTGCAGACACTGTTTGTAAACAATGAAGGTATATAAATAAACATTTACAGAATATTTCTGTGTAAATAACTCATTTTACAACGTATATATCTGCCACTTATATATGGAGGTAATATTTTTGTAAAAGTCAGTAGGTGCGGCTTGTATAACGGTGCGCTCTATAGTCCGGAAAATACATTATAGGAAGAAGAAGTAAAAAAGTTGATCCTAATATTGGTCAAAGTGCCAAATATGGGCGCAGATAATGGCTGGATCTGGAGTGAAAAGGCCAGACTGGTGTTTTTGATAGTGGGAGAAGATGGAAGTAAATACCTGAAAGGCAGCAGCCAGAAGATGGAACAGGAAGAGAAGAACAGATGCAGGAGAAAAGGAAGTTCAAGGAGGAAGAAGAAGAAGTTACCGGTCTTCCTGCAGCCACGGCTGAAAGAAGTTGTCTCCTCCACCTGTCCTTCCCTGTCACTGTGCCATCCTCCTGCTTCACGGGCTGCAGGACACAAGGACACCTCACATGGCATGTGGAGCATTGCACTGTGTACAGGAAGTGTACAGGAAGTGTACAGGAAGTGGGCCCACAGGAGACACACCCGCTTGATCTAGATCACTCCCTGTTGTTATGAACATGATGGCAATGTCTGCTGCATGCAGGTCATGTCTATCATTCATGATGAAGTACAATAGTAGCAAACACCACCACTAGCTCGGTGTTTTGCAACCTTTTTTCATACACTTATGTGTAAATGTGTTTTCATGAGGTTTCCTGCAGCATCATACACTTGTGTGTAAATGTGTTTTCATGAGGTTTCCTGCAGCATCATACACTTACGTGTGTAAATGTGTTTTCATGAGGTTTCCTGCAGCATCATACACTTATGTGTGTAAATGTGTTTTCATGAGGTTTCCTGCAGCATCATACACTTATGTGTGTAAATGTGTTTTCATGAGGTTTCCTGCAGCATCATACACTTATGTGTGTAAATTTGTTTTCATGAGGTTTCCTGCAGCATCATACACTTATGTGTGTAAATGTGTTTTCATGAGGTTTCCTGCAGAATCATACACTTATGTGTGTAAATGTGTTTTCATGAGGTTTCCTGCAGCATCATACACTTGTGTGTAAATGTGTTTTCATGAGGTTTCCTGCAGCATCATACACTTGTGTGTGTAAATGTGTTTTCATGAGGTTTCCTGCAGCATCATACACTTGTGTGTAAATATGTTTTCATGAGGTTTCCTGCAGCATCATACACTTACGTGTGTAAATGTGTTTTCATGAGGTTTCCTGCAGCATCATACACTTATATGTTAAAGAGGTTCATTTAGCCTATATAAATCAACTATTTATAAATATCATACACTTATGTGTGTAAATGTGTTTTCATGAGGTTTCCTGCAGCATCATACACTTATGTGTGTAAATATGTTTTCATGAGGTTTCCTGCAGCATCATACACTTGTGTGTAAATGTGTTTTCATGAGGTTTCCTGCAGCATCATACACTTATGTGTGTAAATGTGTTTTCATGAGGTTTCCTGCAGCATCATACACTTGTGTGTGTAAATGTGTTTTCATGAGGTTTTCAAAAATAAAGCTCTCTTGAGGAAAGTGTACCCCTGGGAAAATGTATTTATAATATTTATATTCAAGTTCATAGATTTGATATTTATATTCTAGTTGAAAACAGCCCTGTGAGGAATTTACAGTAAATAAAATTAAAAATTGATGGAGAATGTCAGACTATTTCATTCAGAAAGACTGTAGGTTAGCTAGCTCATTTCAAATATCCTAAACTTTTTTTTGACCCTGCCTCTTAAAAGAATCGGAATCGAGAATCGTCGGGAATCGGAATCGGAATCGTTCAAATTGAAACGATACTCAACCCTACCACCAGCAGACATCATTAAACAACGAAACTCAGTAGACAATAAAAAGTCGTTGTTGGATATGACTTTAAAGCATAACAAGCATGCATCACTATAGCTCTTGTCTCAAAGTAGGTGTACTGTCACCACCTGTCACATCACACCCTGACTTATTTGGACTTTTTTGCTGTTTTCCTGTGTGTAGTGTTTTACTTCTTGTCTTGCGCTCCTATTTTGGTGGCGTTTTCTCTTGTTTTGGTATTTTCCTATAGCAGTTTCATGTCTTCCTTTGAGCGATATTTCCCGCATCTACTTTGATCAATCATCAATCAAGAATATTTCACTTGTTTTTATCCTTCTTTGTGGGGACATTGTTGATTGTCATGTCATGTTCGGATGTACATTGTCTTTGCTCCACAGTAAGTCTTTGCTGTCGTCCAGCATTCGGTTTTTGTTTACTTTGTAGCCAGTTCAGTTTTAGTTTGGTTCTGCATAGCCTTCCCTAAGCTTCAATGCCTTTTCTTAGGGGCACTCACCTTTTGTTTATTTTTGGTTTAAGCATTAGACACCTTTTTACCTGCACACTGCCTACCACTGTTTCCGACATCTACCAAGCAATTAGCTACCGGCTGCCACCTACTGGTATGGAAGAGTATTACCGTACTATAAGTCGCAGTTTTTTTTCATAGTTGGGCCGGGGGTGAGACTTATACTCAGGAGCGACTTATGTGTGAAATGATTAACACATTAGCGTAAAATATCAAATAATATTATTGATCTCATTCACGTAAGAGACTAGATCAGGGGTCACCAACCTTTTTGAAACCAAGAGCTACTTCTTGGGTAGTGATTAATGCGAAGGGCTACCATTTTGATACACACTTAAATAAATTGCCAGAAATAGCCAATTTGCTCAATTTACCTTTAACTCTGTTATTATTAATAATTAATGATATTTATCTTTGTGGAAACACTGATCATCTTAATGATTTCTCACATTAAATATATATAGAAACAGATAATGCAACACTTTATTTTTATATTTTCTCTAAGTGCACATTTTTCAAATTGAACATTTTCAAATGATCACCTCTAAGACAGTCTTGTGACATCACAATATCCCATTTTAACTAGCTTGCCACTAACATTTTTTTTAACAAATCACGAATTACTTTGCACCATGTTTGTACAAATAATAACTAATGTAAAATTAAAATTAAAAAAAAGAATAATTTATGGAACATCATTAGTAATGTTTCCTGATTAAGATTAAATTTAGAATTTTGATGACATGTTTTAAATAGGTTAAAATCCAATCTGCACTTTGTTAGAATATATAACAAATTGGACCAAGCTATATTTCTAACAAAGACAAATCATTATTTCTTCTAGATTTTCCAGAACAAATTTTTTTAAAGAAATTCAAAAGACTTTGAAATAAGATTTTAATTTGATTCTACAGATTTTCTAGATTTGCCAGAATATTGTTTTTGAATTTTAATCATAAGTTTGAAGAAATATTTCACAAATATTCTTCGTCGAAAAAACAGAAGCTAAAATGAAGAATTAAATTACAATTTATTTATTATTCTTTAAAATAAAATAAAAAAATTTACTTGAACATTGATTTCAATTGTCAGGAAAGAAGAGGAAGGAATTTAAAAGGTAAAAAGGTATATGTGTTTAAAAATCCTAAAATCATTTTCAAGGTTGTATATTTTCTCTAAAATTGTCTTTCTGAAAGTTATAAGAAGCAAAGTAAAAAAATTAATGAATTGATTTAAACAAGTGAAGACCAAGTCTTTAAAATATTTTCTTTGATTTTCAAATTCTATTTGAGTTTTGTCTCTCTTAGAATTAAAAATGTCGAGCAAAGCGAGACCAGATTGCTAGTTGTGGGGAGGCGGGGCCGGCGGACCGACGGCGCCCGCTCCAAGATGGCGGCGAGGAGGCGTGGACGAGCGAGCGGCAAGGTGGGGCGCGCTGGGAGCGACGCCGCCATCAGCATAAGGTGCGTGGAGCGCGCAGCTGTGGACAGTGCAATCACCCTCTCGGACCGTATAAAAGGGTGAGAGACGTGAACATCAAGGGAGGAGACGGAGAAAGACGGCGGACGGGAGGAAGCCATCCTCTGCTGCCTCGCAAACGACGGCGACGTGCTGCTGAAAAGCAGACGGCGGACGGGAGGAAACCATTCGTGTGCTCACGTGAGAAAAAAGGCAGCTGCTGAAAAGCACGCAAAAGACTGATTGAAATAATAAAGAAGTCTAAACCGTCTCACGACAATGTCTTCCCTGGATGGTTCTGAGAACCCGCACTACAGTTAGGACTGTCACACTAGTAAATAAATACAATTTAAAAAATAGAGGCAGCTCACTGGTAAGTGCTGCTATTTGAGCTATTTTTAGAACAGGCCAGCAGGCGACTCATCTGGTCCTTACGGGCTACCTGGTGCCCGCGGGCACCGCGTTGGTGACTCCTGGACTAGACGTATAAGATTTCATGGGATTTAGCGATCAGGAGTGACAGATTGTTTGGTAAACGTATAGCATGTTCTATATGTTATAATTATTTGAATGACTCTTACCATAGTATGTTACATTAACATACCAGGCACCTTCTCAGTTGGTAATTTATGCCTCATATAACGTACACTTATTCAGCCTGTTGTTCACTATTCTTTAGACATTTTAAATTGCCTTTCAAATGTCTATTCTTGGTGTTGGCTTTTATCAAATACATTTCCCCCAAAAAATGCGACTTATACTCCAGTGCGACTTATATATGTTTTTTTCCTTCTTTATTATGCATTTTCGGCCGGTGCGACTTATACTCCGGAGCGACTTATACTCCGAAAAATACAGTAGCTACCTGCTGCCACCTACTGATATGGAAGAGTATTACAGGGTTACTCTGCCGAGCTCTAGACAGCACCGACACTCAACAACAACACATCATTTGCAGACTATAATTACTGCTTTGCAAAACATATTTTTAACCCAAATAGGTGAAATTACATAATCTCACTAGTGTGCCGCGGCACAGTGGTTGAAAAAGACTGCATTAGAAAACATGATGTGCATTCTGGTGAGACCATAGAGACCATACCGTGTCAAATATGTACCTCCTTTGATTGCAAGCATGGAGCAAAAATCACATTTCCTGCAATTTGAATAAATAGCTTGAATTGGATCCAGGGACTTGGCACCAAATGATGGGACCCCATAAAGAAGACCCCTAAGGGGAACTGCACAATCATTATGAGAGACATGACGACAAATGGATTAAAAAAAAAGCATTCTAAATCATAAACGTAAATAAAAGCACCACTTTTCCGCCCATAAAATCTCTGATATCAATAACCATTGAAAAAGCGCCAACAATAATCCATTTACATTTGGTGAATTGAATATTAACATGTAATAGTGATATTGTTATTATAAATATTAACAAGCATTAGTGATATTGTTGTTATAAAAACTAACATGTAATAGTGATATTGTTATTATAAATATTAACACGTGTTAGTCATATTGTTATTATAAATATTAACACGTATTAGTCATATTGTTATTATAAATATTAACATGTAATAATGATGCTATTATAAATATTAACATGTAATAGTGATATTGTTATCATAAAACATGTAATAGTGATATTGTTATTATAAATATTAACATGTAATTGTGATATTGTTATTATAAATATTAACAAGTATTAGTCATATTATAACTATAAATATTAACAAGCATTAGTGATATTGTTATTAAATATTAACATGTAATAGTGATATTGTTATTATAAATATTAACATGTAATTGTGATATTGTTATTATAAATATTAACATGTAATTGGGATATTGTTATTATAAATATTAACAAGTATTAGTCATATTATAACTATAAATATTAACAAGCATTAGTGACATTGTTATTATAAATATTAACATGTAATAGTGATATTGTTATTATAAATATTAACATGTAATAGTGATATTGTTGTTATAAAAACTAACATGTAATAGTGATATTGTTATTATAAATATTAACACGTGTTAGTCATATTGTTATTATAAATATTAACACGTATTAGTCATATTGTTATTATAAATATTAACATGTAATAATGATGCTATTATAAATATTAACATGTAATAGTGATATTGTTATTATAAAAACATGTAATAATGATATTGTTATTATAAATATTAACATGTAATTGTGATATTGTTATTATAAATATTAACAAGTATTAGTCATATTATTATTATAAATATTAACAAGTATTAGTGATATTGGTATTATAAATATTAACATGTAATAGTGATATTATTATAAATATTAACATGTAATAGTGATATTGTTATTATAAATATTAACATGTAATAGTGATATTGTTATTATAAATATTAACATGTAATAGTGATATTGTTATTATAAATATTAACATGTAATTGTGATATTGTTATTATAAATATTAACAAGTATTAGTCATATTATTATTATAAATATTAACAAGTATTAGTGATATTGGTATTATAAATATTAACATGTAATAGTGATATTGTTATTATAAATATTAACATGTAATAGTGATATTATTATAAATATTAACATGTAATAGTGATATTGTTATTATAAATATTAACATGTAATAGTGATATTGTTATTATAAATATTAACATGTAATAGTGATATTGTTATTATAAATATTAACACGTATTAGTCATATTGTTATTATAAATATTAACACGTATTAGTCAAATTGTTATTATAAATATTAACAAGTATTTGTGATATTGTTATTATAAATATTAACATTTAATAGTGATATTGTTGTTATAAAAACTAACATGTAATAGTGATATTGTTATTATAAATATTAACACGTGTTAGTCATATTGTTATTATAAATATTAACATGTAATAGTGATATTATTATAAATGTAGGAGCCAAATAGGGAGCTTTACTTGAATCCATGTTTATATTGTTATTTTTGAGTGATTGATTTGTGTATGTCAGTGTGCACCGTTTGCAGGTGGTGAAAAGTTCCCACGCAGGCCTATAAGGGGCAGGAGTGCACTGGGCGCGTGATTGACAGTCGGGCACCAGCATACCGTCTTTGACCTCACCTGTCTGTAGACCTCACCTGTCTGTAGACCTCAGCTTTATATAAGCTACCATTTATTTTGTTTCCCAAATATTCTGTTACTTGATTATTGTAAATAAAACAATCTTCAATTGCGCTGCTGGATCAGTTTGAATTAGTGGATGGAAAGCGGGAAAAGGAAGAATACGTGACAAGGAAGGCTGTGTATGGTGTGAGTCAGACAAGATGCCCGCGCCACAAGTGGAACAAACATTTGAAACAAAGAGGTTATAGGAACAATCACTTTCAGTGTTTTATGCCACTTCAATAAATATTAACATGTAATAGTGATATTGTTATTATAAATATTAACATGTAATATTGATGTTATTATAAATATTAACATGTAATAGTGATATTGTTATTATAAATATTAACAAGTATTAGTGATATTGTTATTATAAATATTGACATGTAATAGTGATATTGTTATTATAAATATTAACATGTAATAGTGATATTGTTATTATGAATATTAACATGTAATAGTGATATTGTTATTATAAATATTAACATGTAATAGTGATATTGTTATTATAAATATTAACATGTAATAGTGATATTGTTATTATAAATATTAACATGTATTAGTGATATTATTATAAATATTAACAAGTATTAGTGATATTGTTATTATAAATATTAACAAGCATTAGTGATATTGTTATTATAAATATTAACAAGTATTAGTCATATTCTTATTATAAATGATAAATAAAAATATTAACAAGCATTAGTGATATTATAAATATTAACATGTAATAGTGATATTGTTATTATAAATATTAACATGTAATAGTGATATTGTTATTATAAATATTAACATGTAATAGTGATATTGTTATTATAAATATTAACATGTAATAGTGATATTGTTGTTATAAATATTAACATGTAATAGTGATATTGTTATTATAAATATTAACACGTATTAGTCATATTGTTATTATAAATATTAACACGTATTAGTCATATTGTTATTATAAATATTAACAAGTATTAGTCATATTGTTATTATAAATATTAACACGTATTAGTCATATTGTTATTATAAATATTAACACGTAATAATGATGCTATTATAAATATTAACATGTAATAGTGATATTGTTATTGTAAAAACATGTAATAGTGATAGTGTTATTATAAATATTAACATGTAATTGTGATATTGTTATTATAAATATTAACAAGTATTAGTCATATTATTATTATAAATATTAACAAGTATTAGTGATATTGGTATTATAAATATTAACATGTAATAGTGATATTGTTATTATAAATATTAACAAGTATTAGTGATATTGGTATTATAAATATTAAAGGCCTACTGAAAGCCACTACTACCGACCACGCAGTCTGATAGTTTATATATCAATGATGAAATCTTAACATTATAACACATGCCAATACGGCCGGGTTAACTTATAAAGTGACATTTTAAATTTGCCGCTAAACTTCCGGTTCGAAACGCCTCTGAGGATGACGTATGCGCGTGACGTAGCCCGGCGAACACGGGTATGCCTTCCACATTGAAGCCGATACGAAAAAGCTCTGTTTTCATTTCATAATTCCACAGTATTCTGGACATCTGTGTTCGTGAATCTGTTTCAATCATGTTCATTGCATTATGGAAAAGGAAGCCGAGCAAGCAAAGAAGAAAGTTGTCGGTGCGAAATGGACGTATTTTTCGAACGTAGTCAGCAACAACAGTACACAGCCGGCGCTTCTTTGTTTACATTCCCGAAAGATGCAGTCAAGATGGAAGAACTCGGATAACAGAGACTCTAACCAGGAGGACTTTTAACTTGGATACACAGACGCCTGTAGAGAACTGGGACAACACAGACTCTTACCAGGATTACTTTGATTTGGATGACAAAGACGCAGACGTGCTACTGTGAGTATGCAGCTTTGGCTTTTTTTTGCGTATGTACGTAACTTTTTTAAAATATATAAGCTTTATGAACCTTGGGTTAGGTGAACGGTCTTTTGGGCTGAGTGATTGTGTGTGTTGATCAGGTGTTTGAATTGTATTGGCGTGTTCTATGGAGCTAGGAGCTAGCAGAGGAGCTAGGAGCTAGCATAACAAACACGCAGGTGTTATTATGCAGGATTAATTTGTGGCATATTAAATATAAGCCTGGTTGTGTTGTGGCTAATAGAGTATATATATGTCTTGTGTTTATTTACTGTTGTAGTCATTCCCAGCTGAATATCAGGTCACCCCCGCCTCTCACAGCATCTTCCCTATCTGAATAGCTTCAACTCCCCACTAGTCCTTCACTTGCACTTTACTCATCCACAAATCTTTCATCCTCGCTCAAATTAATGGGGAAATTGTCGCTTTCTCGGTCCGAATCTCTCTCACTTCATGCGGCCATCATTGTAAACAATAGGGAACTTTGCGTATATGTTCAACTGACTACGTCACGCTACTTCCGGTAGGGGCAAGCCTTTTTTTTATCAGATACCAAAAGTTGCAATCTTTATCGTCGTTGTTCTATACTAAATCCTTTCAGCAAAAATATGGCAATATCGCGAAATGATCAAGTATGACACATAGAATAGATCTGCTATCCCCGTTTAAATAAAAAAAATTCATTTCAGTAGGCCTTTAACATGTAATAGTGATATTGGTATTATAAATATTAACATGTAATAGTGATATTATTATAAATATTAACATGTAATAGTGATATTGTTATTATAAATATTAACATGTAATAGTGATATTGTTATTATAAATATTAACATGTAAAAGTGATATTGTTATTATAAATATTAACATGTAATAGTGATGTTATTATAAATATTAACATGTAATAGTGATATTGTTATTATAAATATTAACAAGTATTAGTGATATTGTTATTATAAATATTGACATGTAATAATGATGCTATTATAAATATTAACATGTAATAGTGATGTTATTATAAATATTAACATGTAATTGTGATATTGTTATTATAAATATTAACATGTAATTGTGATATTGTTATTATAAATATTAACAAGTATTAGTCATATTATAACTATAAATATTAACAAGCATTAGTGATATTGTTATTATAAATATTAATATGTAATAGTAATATTATTATAAATATTAACATGTAATAGTGATATTGTTATTATAATATTAACATGTAATAGTGATGTTATTATAAATATTAACATGTAATAGTGATATTGTTATTATAAATATTAACAAGTATTAGTGATATTGTTATTATAAATATTGACATGTAATAATGATGCTATTGTAAATATTAACATGTAATAGTGATATTGTTATTATAAAAACATGTAATAGTGATATTGTTATTATAAATATTAACATGTAATTGTGATATTGTTATTATAAATATTAACAAGGATTAGTCATTTTATAATTATAAATATTAACAAGCATTAGTGATATTGTTATTATAAATATTAACATGTAATAGTGATATTGTTATTATAAATATTAACATGTAATAGTGATATTATAAATATTAACATGTAATAGTGATATTGTTATTATAAATATTAACATGTAATAGTGATATTGTTATTATAATCATTAACATGTAATAGTGATATTGTTATTATAAATATTAACATGTAATAGTGATATTGTTATTATAATCATTAAAATGTAATAGTGATATTGTTATTATAAATATTAACATGTAATAGTGATATTGTTATTCTAAATATTAACATGTAATAGTGATATTGTTATTATAAATATTAACATGTAATAGTGATGTTATTATAAATATTAACATGTAATAGTGATATTGTTATTATAAATATTAACATGTAATAGTGATATTGTTATTATAAATATTAACAAGTATTAGTCATATTCTTATTATAAATGATAAATACAAATATTAACAAGCATTACTGATATTATAAATATTAACATGTAATAGTGATATTGTTATTATAAATATTAACATGTAATAGTGATATTGTTATTATAAATATTAACATGTAATAGTGATATTGTTATTATACATATTAACATGTAATAGTGATATTGTTATTATAAATATTAACATGTAATAGTGATGTTATTATAAATATTAACATGTAATAGTGATATTGTTATTATAAATATTAACAAGTATTAGTGATATTGTTATTATAAATATTGACATGTAATAGTGATATTGTTATTATAAATATTGACATGTAATAATGATGCTATTGTAAATATTAACATGTAATAGTGATATTGTTATTATAAAAACATGTAATAGTGATATTGTTATTATAAATATTAACATGTAATTGTGATATTGTTATTATAAATATTAACAAGTATTAGTCATTTTATAATTATAAATATTAACAAGCATTAGTGATATTGTTATTATAAATATTAACATGTAATAGTGATATTGTTATTATAAATATTAACATGTAATAGTGATATTGTTATTATAAATATTAACATGTAATAGTGACATTGTTATTATAATCATTAACATGTAATAGTGATATTGTTATTATAAATATTAACATGTAATAGTGATATTGTTATTATAATCATTAACATGTAATAGTGATATTGTTATTATAAATATTAACATGTAATAGTGATATTGTTATTCTAAATATTAACATGTAATAGTGATGTTATTATAAATATTAACATGTAATAGTGATGTTATTATAAATATTAACATGTAATAGTGATATTGTTATTATAAATATTGACATGTAATAGTGATATTGTTATTATAAATATTAACATGTAATAGTGATATTGTTATTATAAATATTAACATGTAATAGTGATATTGTTATTATAAATATTAACATGTATTAGTGATATTATTATAAATATTAACAAGTATTAGTGATATTGTTATTATAAATATTAACAAGCATTAGTGATATTGTTATTATAAATATTAACATGTATTAGTGATATTATTATAAATATTAACAAGTATTAGTGATATTGTTATTATAAATATTAACAAGCATTAGTGATATTGTTATTATAAATATTAACAAGTATTAGTCATATTCTTATTATAAATGATAAATAAAAATATTAACAAGCATTAGTGATATTATAAATATTAACATGTAATAGTGATATTGTTATTATAAATATTAACATGTAATTGTGATATTGTTATTATAAATATTAACAAGTATTAGTCATATTATTATTATAAATATTAACAAGTATTAGTGATATTGGTATTATAAATATTAACATGTAATAGTGATATTATTATAAATATTAACATGTAATAGTGATATTGTTATTATAAATATTAACATGTAGTAGTGATATTGTTATTATAAATATTAACATGTAATAGTGATATTGTTATTATAAATATTAACATGTAATTGTGATATTGTTATTATAAATATTAACAAGTATTAGTCATATTATTATTATAAATATTAACAAGTATTAGTGATATTGGTATTATAAATATTAACATGTAATAGTGATATTGTTATTATAAATATTAACATGTAATAGTGATATTGTTATTATAAATATTAACATGTAATAGTGATATTGTTATTATAAATATTAACATGTAATAGTGATGTTATTATAAATATTAACATGTAATAGTGATGTTATTATAAATATTAATATGTAATAGTGATATTGTTATTATAAATATGAACAAGTATTAGTGATATTGTTATTATAAATATTGACATGTAATAGTGATATTGTTATTATAAATATTAACATGTAATAGTGATGTTATTATAAATATTAACATGTAATAGTGATGTTATTATAATCATTAACATGTAATAGTGATATTGTTATTATAAATATTAACATGTAATAGTGATATTGTTATTATAAATATTAACATGTAATAGTGATATTGTTATTATAAATATTAACATGTATTAGTGATATTATTATAAATATTAACAAGTATTAGTGATATTGTTATTATAAATATTAACAAGCATTAGTGATATTGTTATTATAAATATTAACAAGTATTAGTCATATTCTTATTATAAATGATAAATAAAAATATTAACAAGCATTAGTGATATTATAAATATTAACATGTAATAGTGATATTGTTATTATAAATATTAACATGTAATAGTGATATTGTTATTATAAATATTAACATGTAATAGTGATATTGTTGTTATAAATATTAACATGCAATAGTGATATTGTTATTATAAATATTAACACGTATTAGTCATATTGTTATTATAAATATTAACAGGTATTAGTCAAATTGTTATTATAAATATTAACAAGTATTTGTGATATTGTTATTATAAATATTAACATGTAATAGTGATATTGTTATTATAAATATTAACATGTAATAGTGATATTGTTATTATAAATATTAACAAGTATTAGTCATTTTATAATTATAAATATTAACAAGCATTAGTGATATTGTTATTATAAATATTAACATGTAATAGTGATATTGTTATTATAAATATTAACATGTAATAGTGATATTGTTATTATAAATATTAACATGTAATAGTGACATTGTTATTATAATCATTAACATGTAATAGTGATATTGTTATTATAAATATTAACATGTAATAGTGATATTGTTATTCTAAATATTAACATGCAATAGTGATGTTATTATAAATATTAACATGTAATAGTGATGTTATTATAAATATTAACATGTAATAGTGATATTGTTATTATAAATATTGACATGTAATAGTGATATTGTTATTATAAATATTAACATGTAATAGTGATATTGTTATTATAAATATTAACATGTAATAGTGATATTGTTATTATAAATATTAACATGTATTAGTGATATTATTATAAATATTAACAAGTATTAGTGATATTGTTATTATAAATATTAACAAGCATTAGTGATATTGTTATTATAAATATTAACAAGTATTAGTGATATTGTTATTATAAATATTAACAAGTATTAGTGATATTGTTATTATAAATATTAACAAGCATTAGTGATATTGTTATTATAAATATTAACAAGTATTAGTCATATTCTTATTATAAATGATAAATAAAAATATTAACAAGCATTAGTGATATTATAAATATTAACATGTAATAGTGATATTGTTATTATAAATATTAACATGTAATTGTGATATTGTTATCATAAATATTAACAAGTATTAGTCATATAATTATTATAAATATTAACAAGTATTAGTGATATTGGTATTATAAATATTAACATGTAATAGTGATATTATTATAAATATTAACATGTAATAGTGATATTGTTATTATAAATATTAACATGTAATAGTGATATTGTTATTATAAATATTAACATGTAATAGTGATATTGTTATTATAAATATTAACATGTAATTGTGATATTGTTATTATAAATATTAACAAGTATTAGTCATATTATTATTATAAATATTAACAAGTATTAGTGATATTGGTATTATAAATATTAACATGTAATAGTGATATTGTTATTATAAATATTAACATGTAATAGTGATATTGTTATTATAAATATTAACATGTAATAGTGATATTGTTATTATAAATATTAACATGTAATAGTGATGTTATTATAAATATTAACATGTAATAGTGATGTTATTATAAATATTAATATGTAATAGTGATATTGTTATTATAAATATGAACAAGTATTAGTGATATTGTTATTATAAATATTGACATGTAATAGTGATATTGTTATTATAAATATTAACATGTAATAGTGATGTTATTATAAATATTAACATGTAATAGTGATGTTATTATAAATATTAACATGTAATAGTGATATTGTTATTATAAATATTAACATGTAATAGTGATATTGTTATTATAAATATTAACATGTAATAGGGGACGGCGTGGCGCAGTTGGGAGAGTGGCCGTGCCAGCAACCTGAGGGTTCCTGGTTCAATCCCCACCTTCTACCAACCTCGTCACGTCCGTTGTGTCCTTGAGCAAGACACTTCACCCTTGCTCCTGATGGGTCGTGGTTAGGGCCTTGCATGGCAGCTCCCGCCATCAGTGTGTGAATGTGTGTGTGAATGGGTGAATGTGGAAATAGTGTCAAAGCGCTTTGAGTACCTTGAAGGTAGAAAAGCGCTATATAAGTATAACCCATTTACCATTAATAGTGATATTGTTATTATAAATATTAACATGTATTAGTGATATTATTATAAATATTAACAAGTATTAGTGATATTGTTATTATAAATATTAACAAGCATTAGTGATATTGTTATTATAAATATTAACAAGTATTAGTCATATTCTTATTATAAATGATAAATAAAAATATTAACAAGCATTAGTGATATTATAAATATTAACATGTAATAGTGATATTGTTATTATAAATATTAACATGTAATAGTGATATTGTTATTATAAATATTAACATGTAATAGTGATATTGTTGTTATAAATATTAACATGTAATAGTGATATTGTTATTATAAATATTAACACGTATTAGTCATATTGTTATTATAAATATTAACAGGTATTAGTCAAATTGTTATTATAAATATTAACAAGTATTTGTGATATTGTTATTATAAATATTAACATGTAATAGTGATATTGTTATTATAAATATTTGTCATGTCTGTTTATCATGTTTTTGTTTTGGCCATGTGCTGTTTGTTTTTTTTGGACACTTTCTTAGTTCCTGGTTTCACTTCCTTGTTTGGTTTGGTTTCCATGGTCACCCATTAGTTTTCACCTGTCATGTCACGCACCTGTTTTACGTTTTGAGTCAGGCACCTGTTGGTTCCAATCATGTCACTGTTATTTAAGTCTACCTTTGTTCATCACTCATTCTGCCTGCGTTGTGTTTGTCACGCGTTTATGTCAAGTAAGTGTTTGATTATGCCATGTCTTCCATGCCAAGTAATTAAGCTTCATGTGTTTTAGGCACGCTTGCCTTTTTGCTTTATTGTTTGCATGTGTGATAGTTTTAGTGATTTATCTTGAATAAATCCAAGCTCACCTTCACGCTGTCGTCCGGAGCCGTTTTTTTGCATGGGAAGAACAACCCCGCAGCCAGCTGCGACCCCCCCACGTGACATTATGCAGGCAGCAGACGTTCTTCCGCAGACGGGCCATGACGAGGTGATGGAGACGCGCTGGCGAAGATGGAGGCCAGCCAGAAAGGCTTCTTTTCGCCAGCATGGCGCGTCGTTCCCCCAGGATCCTCCTCCGGACAACAAGTTTCCCCAACCAGCCCTGTCTTCCTCGCCGCCGCAGGAGACCCGCGCTGATGACGTCATCCCGCCCACTGGTGATGACGTCAGAGACCAAGATTTTTTTTTAGATTCCATTTACGCCCTCTGTCAGCCGCCCACTAAGGACTTTGTTTCAAAAAATAATCCCTTTGAGAAATTTTTTTCAAAATTTAGATTTGTTCAGACCCAGTCTAAAGTGGGGGTGGTAAATAGACATTTTGGACAATTTAATGGGGAGGATTCTTCCCCCCTCCTGACCACCCTCCACCCACCCCTAAAGAAGATGCCAGACAGCAGGGAGCGCGTCTGGTATCCGCTCCTTGAGGGGGGGGGCTGGGACCGGGAGCTGTGTTGGTGGGGTGGCTCAGCTGCACCCAACCAGGCAGCAACCTCCATCCCGGCCGCCACCCCCAGTCCGTCACCATGCCAAGCCACAGCCCCCAGCTAGGCCACCTGCACCACGTCAAGTTCCACGCGGCCAAGCTCCGGTACCAGCTCCACACGGCCAAGCTCCGGTGCCGGCTCCACGCGGCCAAGCTCCGGTACCGGCTCCAAGCTGCCAAGCTCCGGTTCCGGCTCCAAGCTGCCAAGCTCCGGTTCCGGCTCCAAGCCGCCAAGCTCCGGTTCCGGCTCCACGCCGCCAAGCTCCGGTTCTGGCTCCACGCCGCCAAGCTCCGGTTCCAGCTCCACGCCGCCAAGCTCCGGTACTAGACCCACGCCAAGACCAAGACCCACGCCAAGACCAAGACCCACGCCAAGACCAGGACCAAGACAAAGACTGCCAAGACCAAGACCAAGACTGCCAAGACCCACGCCAAGACCAGGACCAAGACCAAGACTGCCAAGACCAAGACTGCCAAGACTGCCAAGACCAAGACTGCCAAGACTGCCAAGACCAAGACTGCCAAGACTGCCAAGACTACCAAGACTGCCAAGACCAACACCAAGACCAACACCAAGACCCACGCTGCCAAGACCAAGACCCACGCTGCCAGGACACGCCACGCCAAGCTTTTCCGCCCGACGCACCACGCCAAGCTTCGTCATCTGCTACTGCCACGTCGACGAAGCGCCTGCCTTCTCGTCTGCCACGGATGTGGCCGCTGCCTGGTCGTCCTCCACGCCGGGTGCGCCCACTTTCTCGTCGGCCACGGGTTTGGCCCTTCCCGGGTCGTCCACCTCGCCTGCGGCGGCGGCGTTCCACTCGCCGCCGCCACATGACTATGCCTCGGTGGATTCGGGGCCACTTGGCCTGGCGACCCACCGCCATGTCCCCCTCCCGCCCTCCCATGACTCTTGATCATGTTTTGTGTTTTGTTTTTTGGACATCTGGGATCTGTCCGTAAGGGGGGGGGTTTCTGTCATGTCTGTTTATCATGTTTTTGTTTTGGCCATGTGCTGTTTGTTTTTTTTGGACACTTTCTTAGTTCCTGGTTTCACTTCCTTGTTTGGTTTGGTTTCCATGGTCACCCATTAGTTTTCACCTGTCATGTCACGCACCTGTTTTACGTTTTGAGTCAGGCACCTGTTGGTTCCAATCATGTCACTGTTATTTAAGTCTACCTTTGTTCATCACTCATTCTGCCTGCGTTGTGTTTGTCACGCGTTTATGTCAAGTAAGTGTTTGATTATGCCATGTCTTCCATGCCAAGTAATTAAGCTTCATGTGTTTTAGGCACGCTTGCCTTTTTGCTTTATTGTTTGCATGTGTGATAGTTTTAGTGATTTATCTTGAATAAATCCAAGCTCACCTTCACGCTGTCGTCCGGAGCCGTTTTTTTGCATGGGAAGAACAACCCCGCAGCCAGCTGCGACCCCCCCACGTGACAATATTAACATGTAATAGTGATATTGTTATTATAAATATTAACAAGTATTAGTCATTTTATAATTATAAATATTAACAAGCATTAGTGATATTGTTATTATAAATATTAACATGTAATAGTGATATTGTTATTATAAATATTAACATGTAATAGTGATATTGTTATTATAAATATTAACATGTAATAGTGACATTGTTATTATAAATATTAACATGTAATAGTGATATTGTTATTATAATCATTAACATGTAATAGTGATATTGTTATTATAAATATTAACATGTAATAGTGATATTGTTATTCTAAATATTAACATGTAATAGTGATGTTATTATAAATATTAACATGTATTAGTGATATTATTATAAATATTAACAAGTATTAGTGATATTGTTATTATAAATATTAACAAGCATTAGTGATATTGTTATTATAAATATTAACAAGTATTAGTCATATTCTTATTATAAATGATAAATAAAAATATTAACAAGCATTAGTGATATTATAAATTTTAACATGTAATAGTGATATTGTTATTATAAATATTAACATGTAATAGTGATATTGTTATTATAAATATTAACATGTAATAGTGATATTGTTGTTATAAATATTAACATGTAATAGTGATATTGTTATTATAAATATTAACACGTATTAGTCATATTGTTATTATAAATATTAACAGGTATTAGTCAAATTGTTATTATAAATATTAACAAGTATTTGTGATATTGTTATTATAAATATTAACATTTAATAGTGATATTGTTGGTATAAAAACTAACATGTAATAGTGATATTGTTATTATAAATATTAACACGTGTTAGTCATATTGTTATTATAAATATTAACATGTAATAGTGATATTATTATAAATATTAACATGTAATAGTGATATTGTTATTATAAATATTAACATGTAATATTGATGTTATTATAAATATTAACATGTAATAGTGATATTGTTATTATAAATATTAACAAGTATTAGTGATATTGTTATTATAAATATTGACATGTAATAGTGATATTGTTATTATAAATATTAACATGTAATAGTGATATTGTTATTATGAATATTAACATGTAATAGTGATATTGTTATTATAAATATTAACATGTAATAGTGATATTGTTATTATAAATATTAACATGTATTAGTGATATTATTATAAATATTAACAAGTATTAGTGATATTGTTATTATAAATATTAACAAGCATTAGTGATATTGTTATTATAAATATTAACAAGTATTAGTCATATTCTTATTATAAATGATAAATAAAAATATTAACAAGCATTAGTGATATTATAAATATTAACATGTAATAGTGATATTGTTATTATAAATATTAACATGTAATAGTGATATTGTTATTATAAATATTAACATGTAATAGTGATATTGTTGTTATAAATATTAACATGTAATAGTGATATTGTTATTATAAATATTAACACGTGTTAGTCATATTGTTATTATAAATATTAACACGTAATAATGATGCTATTATAAATATTAACATGTAATAGTGATATTGTTATTGTAAAAACATGTAATAGTGATATTGTTATTATAAATATTAACATGTAATTGTGATATTGTTATTATAAATATTAACAAGTATTAGTCATATTATTATTATAAATATTAACAAGTATTAGTGATATTGGTATTATAAATATTAACATGTAATAGTGATATTGTTATTATAAATATTAACAAGTATTAGTGATATTGGTATTATGAATATTAACATGTAATAGTGATATTGGTATTATAAATATTAACATGTAATAGTGATATTGTTATTATAAATATTAACATGTAATAGTGATA
>NC_084742.1:60449156-60454156 GCF_033978785.1 Entelurus aequoreus | reverse complement strand
ACGTTTGACTCCGTTTCACCAATCAAATGCAGTCACTGGTGACGTTTGACTCCGTTTCACCAATCAAATGCAGTAACTGGTGACGTTTGACTCAGTTTCACCAATCAAATGCAGTCATTGGTGACGTTTGACTCCGTTTCACCAAGCAAATGCAGTCACTGGTGACCTTTGACTCCGTTTCACCAAGCAAATGCAGTCACTGGTGACGTTTGACTCCGTTTCACCAATCAAATGCAGTCACTGGTGACGTTTGACTCCGTTTCACCAATCAAATGCAGTCATTGGTGACGTTTGACTCCGTTTCACCAATCAAATGCAGTCACTGGTGACGTTTGACTCCGTTTCACCAATCAAATGCGGTCACTGGTGACGTTTGACTCCGTTTCACCAAGCAAATGCAGTCACTGGTGACGTTTGACTCAGTTTCACCAATCAAATGCAGTCATTGGTGACGTTTGACTCCGTTTCACCAATCAAATGCGGTCACTGGTGACGTTTGACTCCGTTTCACCAAGCAAATGCAGTCACTGGTGACGTTTGACTCCGTTTCACCAATCAAATGCCGTCACTGGTGACGTTTGACTCCGTTTCACCAATCAAATACAGTCACTGGTGACGTTTGACTCCGTTTCACCAATCAAATGCAGTCACTGGTGACGTTTGACTCCGTTTCACCAATCAAATGCAGTCACTGGTGACGTTTGACTCCGTTTCACCAATCAAATGCAGTCATTGGTGACGTTTGACTCCGTTTCACCAATCAAATGCAGTCACTGGTGACGTTTGACTCCGTTTCACCAATCAAATGCAGTCACTGGTGACGTTTGACTCCGTTTCACCAATCAAATGCAGTCATTGGTGACGTTTGACTCCGTTTCACCAATCAAATGCAGTCACTGGTGACGTTTGACTCCGTTTCACCAATCAAATGCAGTCACTGGTGACGTTTGACTCCGTTTCACCAATCAAATGCAGTCACTGGTGACGTTTGACTCCGTTTCACCAATCAAATGCAGTCATTGGTGACGTTTGACTCCGTTTCACCAATCAAATGCAGTCACTGGTGACGTTTGACTCCGTTTCACCAATCAAATGCAGTCACTGGTGACGTTTGACTCCGTTTCACCAATCAAATGCAGTCATTGGTGACGTTTGACTCCGTTTCACCAATCAAATGCAGTCACTGGTGACGTTTGACTCCGTTTCACCAATCAAATGCAGTCACTGGTGACGTTTGACTCCGTTTCACCAATCAAATACAGTCACTGGTGACGTTTGACTCCGTTTCACCAATCAAACAGAGCCAGGCGGTCACATGATTAACTGCACATAAAATTTCAGCGGAAAACGACAGACAACAACGAACGCAAACACCCCTGGCCTCACATAAAATCGATGTTCACGCTTCAGACAACCAAAAAAACAGTTATGTAATGCGTTGTCATATGTGTCTCCCCAAACAAGTGGACATTTCAGCTTACATGAACTCAACGTCAAATTTGAGGAAGCACATGGCGGTAAGTAACGTTAGTAGATATTTTGGCTATCACCGTAGGCTGATGTTAGCTTCCCTGCTATAAATCACTGTCAAATGTACATCGTGTGGGGACATTTATTAACACACTGCAGCCTCATAGACACACACACACACACACAGTCGCACACACACTCACGCATGCATAGAAACACCAATCAGAAGTGCACAGTGTGTTCCCAGGTGCAGCCCACACCTATCAGTTGATGGTTTGCGTAAAGGCTAACTTGTTATTTTCCTTTGTAATCTCTGCCTACTGAGCCTATGGTGCTGTTAAGTTATTGTGGCTCAATTTGCCTTCATTTTGTATTTATTTTAATGTATTATTATTTAATATATTATTGTTTTAGTTGCTTAAGAGATATTCCTGGCTCTGAATTTGCTCATTGCTATTTTTATGTTTTTGTGCATTATTTGTTGCCGTCATCATTAAAGGAACAGGTTACTCATCAGTTACTCAGTACTTGAGTATTTTTTTCACAACATACTTTTTACTTTTACTCAAGTAAATATTTGGGTGACTACTCCTTACTTTTACTTGAGTAATAAATCTCTAAAGTAACAGTACTCTTACTTGAGTACACTTTCTGGCTACTCTACCCACCCCTGTTTAATACAAACAGTGGGATGCCTAACAATTAGGAAGGTTTGTGTCAAGTTTGTCCTCCTACAGAAACCAGACTAAAACTAAAAATATATTTTCCATTTAAAAAAAAAAAAAGCTCCAGGGAGCCACTAGGGCGGCGCTACGGAGCTGCCCCCTGTACTAGGACTACTAAGTATGGTAATCGAATACTTCACTGAGTCACAAGTATACAGACACAACCAAGGATCAGAGTCCAGAGTGGATGATGACATTGGAGGATGGATTACCTGACCAGATCAATAGGCTGGTACTTGTAGAAGGCGGAGTACCGGGCCCACTCCTCGTGTAGAACCTGGCAGGAATGAGGAGTCAGTGCTGATGTGTGGAAGACAGACAGCTGGGTTACTACCTGCCGGTCATTCCTCTCTTCAGGGTGTCCGCTGGCGTTGTAATCCCCCTGAGGGGCGGGAGAAGCGTCAGAGAGGAACAGTCCACATGAAGAGTCCCATAGTCTACTTACATCATGCAAGGGGAAGGCAGCGTCGTAGACCCCCTTGGCGATCAAGGTGGTGACACCTGGGGAGGACAACAAGTCAACAGTGGCAGCTGCTGAAAGAATGCAGTGAAAACATTCCAGCGTGCAAACAAAGATGGCCGACTTCCTCTTTATTTTCAAATATGGGTTTCTCGAGACGTTTACGTGCGTCCTCTCGATTATATTGTGGGGATTGGTTGACTGGTTGAACAATGTCAAATCCTGCAGGGACTGACTATCATAGTGATGTCATTCCATGTACATAGTGTAGATCCACCCCCCCCCATTTTTTGTATATATTGTTTTTCAAATTACCTGACATGTATACTGTGTATATATATATATGTCATTTATCCATTTTTTTTACGTAATTTTTTATATACATGTTACAGGTTATATATCTTTCATTATTGACTGTATCAAATGTGATGAATATTTAAAGGCCTACTGAAATGAGATTTTCTTACTTAAACGGGGATAGCAGGTCCATTCTATGTGTCATACTTGATCATTTCGCGATATTGCCATATTTTTGCTAAAAGGATTTAGTAGAGAACATCGACGATAAAGTTCGCAACTTTTGGTCGCTGATAAAAAAAAGCCTTGCCTGTACCGGAAGTAGCGTGACGTCACCGGTTGTGGAGCTCCTCACATCTGCACATTGTTTACCATCATGGCCACCAGCAGCGAGAGCGATTCGGACCGAGAAAGCGACGATTACCCCATTAATTTGAGCCAGGATGAAAGATTTGTGGATGAGGAAAGTGAGAGTGAAGGATTAGAGGGCAGTGGAAGCGATTCAGATAGGGAAGATGCTGTGAGAGGCGGGTGGGACCTGATATTCAGCTGGGAATGACTACAACAGTAAATAAACACAAGACATATATATACTCTATTAGCCACAACACAACCAGGCTTATATTTAATATGCCACAAATTAACCCCGCAAAACAAACACCTCACCCCTCCCGTCCATATAACCCACCAATACAAATCAAACACCCGCACAACACACTCAATCCCACAGCCCAAAGTACCGTTCATCTCCCCAAAGTTCATACAGCACATATATTTCCCCATGCACATAGCAGCACGCACGTACGGGCAAGCGATCAAAAGTTTGGAAGCCGCAGCTGCGTACTCACGGTAGCGCGTATCCAACTCAAAGTCCTCCTGGTAAGAGTCTCTGTTGTCCCATCTCCACAAGCATGCGTATCCAACTCAAAGTCCTCCTGGTAAGAGTCTCTGTTGTCCCAGTTCTCCACAGGCCAATGGTAAAGCTTGACTGTCATCGTTCGGGAATGTAAACAATGAAACACCGGCTACGTGTTTGTGTTGCTGCAGCCAGCCGCTAATACACCGCTTCCCACCTACAGCTTTCTTCTTTGCGGTCTCCATTGTTCATTGAACAAATGGCAAAAGATTCACCAACACAGATGTCCACAATACTGTGGAATTTTGCGATGAAAACAGACGACTTAATAGCTGGCCACAATGCTGTCCCAATATGTCCGCACAATCCGTGACGTCACGCGCAAACGTCATCATAACGAGACGTTTTTAGCAGGATATTTCGCGGGAAATTTTAAATTGCACTTTACTAATCTAACCCGTATTGGCATGTGTTGCAATGTTAAGATTTCAACATTGATATATGAACTATCAGACTGCGTGGTCGCTAGTAGTGGCTTTCAGTAGGCCTTTAATGGGCCACAATGGAAACAAGCCTTTTGGCTTTTTGTGCCATCCATTTGCCTTTTTAAAGCATTACATGGATTCCATTCTTTAACATGTCAATAAACTTCTCAATGAGGCGACCTGCTGAGGGCCTCTGTAACCATGATGTGGCCCATGATGAACACGAGTGTGACGCCTGCACCACTTTCTATTTAGTGTCGGGCACACTGGGAGCGCCGCATTTAGTGGTCAGCAAGGACCTGACCCCGAGGTACCAGCTCGGATTGCGGCTCCGGTCCATGAATTATCGGCGGCTGAACGAGGAGGACCATGCAGCGCTGAGCTGTGCTATTAATGAAGCACACTTCAATCTGCGCCCGCCCTGGGAAGTATGACCCACTTGTGGAGGTACAAGCAGTGTGTGTGTGTGTGTGTGTGTGTGTGTGTGTGCGGTTTTCATGTGCTTTGGGTCCACTTGTGTGTGCAAATGTATGGAAGAAGAATAGAAAGCAAGAGAGGAAATGTAGGTTAAAGAGATGCCATTGTCATTCCCTCCAGCCTAGGCAGAACCCTGCGGCTGACACCTTCTGCTGTGCCGGGCAAGCCAAGCTCCTTCCTGCTCCTGCCCGGGGGAACCAGCCTCCTTCAGCACTGTTTAAATCAGGGGT
>NC_084742.1:60401656-60444156 GCF_033978785.1 Entelurus aequoreus | reverse complement strand
CATGAACTGAACTGACTCGCCAACCCGGAAGTGGCCAGACTAATAACGCGTAGTATTTTCATATCGCCACAAGGTGTCAGTAAGAGTCTACAATCAAATGGGCATAACATTGCCCATTTGGGAATCGTTCCCAGGGATTCGAATAAAGAACCAACTCTTTTTCTTTACTACAGTGGTCTCGATAACGGGTACCGGTTCTCAAAAAGGGATTCGAGTCCAAGGACTCGGTTCTTTTCTTATCGAACAACTGGGAGAATCGGTTTCGAGCATCATCCCTAGTCACAGCTGTTTGATTTGGCATTAATTGGAGCTTTCAGTGCAGTCGTATATTCTTGCTCTGCACTTGTTTTTGTGCTTTGTGACTGTTCTCTAGACATGGTGTGTGTGCTTTGGCCTCACAGGTGGAGCTTGTCCCTGGAGAAGCAGTGTGTGAGGAACTTTGTGGCTCCGTGGTCCTGATGCGGCACTTTGGGCTGGAAAGGCTGCTTCAGTTTCCTCCACAGGCTGCTCACGCTGCTACTGAACGCACCTTCCTCCTTCAGCTCGTAGCGCTGTCGCGACACGGCGGCCGATTATTGTCCCGCTGTCGCGGTCACGGAATGGCGGTAGTCAAAATTTCTTACCGTCTTGGTGGGGACTTTGATTTTGAGGAACTCCGCCTCCCTGCACAGCACGGGCCAAGGAGCGTGAAGACGAGTGAAGCTCAGGCCGTGGGCCTTCACCTGCCGTGACACAGTAAAGACACACTGTAACAGGAGAGCAAACAGCATCCTCAGGGACTCATCCCACTCAGGTCACCACTGGCTTGAACTCTTGCCCTCAGGGAGGCGCTATAAGACCATCAAAGCAAGGACAAATAGACTGAAAAATAGTTTCTATCCTAGAGCTGTTATTGCCCTAAACTCTGCACTTACCTGAACACTCACCACTTTATTACTTGCTTACCTCTGATAGAGATGTGCAATATGTTTTTACATTTTAAATTGTTTTATTATTGTTGTTGTCTTAAGACTATTTTCTGTAGATTTGTTTTAAAAGCACTGAGCTGGATTGCTGTCCAATTTCGTTGTTTCCATACAATGACAATAAAGGTATTCTGACATGTTCTGACACACTCCAAAACCTTTATCTTCTACATCCGAGGGCCGCGCTTACCAGTGAATAAATATGAATATTACTGTATCTTCAAATGTTGCGGCTTCATGATAGCGCAGATTTGTTTTTACATTTTTTTTAAAGCATATTCTACCATTTTTGGGCCTACATTAAGCATTTCCAAGAATAAACATTAATTAAAGCTGCAAGCAGCGATGGACGGGACCGACTTTGACGGCACATAAAATCCAAACCGGAGCAGTAATTAAAACTCTTTCGTCAACTTTTAATCAGAAGGGTTCAATCCCTCTCCTGTGCTAGTTTGAAGCCGACACGACAAACGCGCTCAGAGGAGATAATGTTTGAAAAAAGGTGACCGGTTTTTACAAAACTTTTGTTTTGAAGGGGGAATTGCAAATTTCCTGTTGATTTTTGCTGGGGGTTGTCAATATATGAAATGTAGGTCTAAGTGAGACCTACATAGAGGTTTTTGTTTCATGTCTATATGACATTCCTACTGGAAGTTACAGGCAGTTTTCTCTGTTTTCTTCCTAGGAGCAGTTTTGTCTGTGTTTTCTTCCTAGGGGGCGCTAGAGTGCAATTTTGAGTTTTGGGGTTGTTGTTTTTATTAGATCGCATTTTTTGCCAGTCCTGATGTGTGTGTCCAGTTTGGTGAGTTTTAAAGCATATTAAGGGGGTCAAATTATAGCTCAAAGAGGCAAAAGTGACTGTTTTTACAAAACTTTTGTTTTGAAGGGGGAATTGCAAATTTCCTGTTGATTTTTGCTGGGGGTTGTCAATATATGAAATGTATGTCTAAGTGAGACCTACATAGAGGTTTTTGTTTCATGTCTATATGACATTCCTACTGGAAGTTACAGGCAGTTTTCTCTGTTTTCTTCCTAGGAGCAGTTTTGTCTGTGTTTTCTTCCTAGGGGGCGCTAGAGCGCAATTTTGAGTTTTGGGGTTGTTGTTTTTATTAGATCGCATTTTTTGCCAGTCCTGATGTGTGTGTCCAGTTTGGTGAGTTTTGAAGCATATTAAGGGGGTCAAATTATAGCTCAAAGAGGCAAAGGTGACTAATTTTACAAAACTTTTTGTTTTGAAGGGGGAATTGCAAATTTCCTGTTGATTTTTGCTGGGGGTTGTCAATATATGAAATGTATGTCTAAGTGAGACCTACATAGAGCTTTTTGTTTCATGTCTATATGACATTCCTACTGGAAGTTACAGGCAGTTTTCTCTGTTTTCTTCCTAGGAGCAGTTTTGTCTGGGTTTTCTTCCTAGGGGGCGCTAGAGCGCAATTTTGAGTTTGGGGTTGTTGTTTTTATTAGATCGCATTTTTTGCCAGTCCTGATGTGTGTGTCCAGTTTGGTGAGTTTTGAAGCATATTAAGGGGGTCAAATTATAGCTCAAAGAGGCAAAAGTGACTGTTTTTACAAAACTTTTGTTTTGAAGGGGGAATTGCAAATTTCCTGTTGATTTTTGCTGGGGGTTGTCAATATATGAAATGTAGGTCTAAGTGAGACCTACATAGAGGTTTTTGTTTCATGTCTATATGACATTTCTACTGGAAGTTACAGGCAGTTTTCTCTGTGTTTTCTTTCTAGGAGCAGTTTTGTCTGTGTTTTCTTCCTAGGGGGCGCTAGAGCGCAATTTTGAGTTTTGGGGTTGTTTTTTTTATTAGATCGCATTTTTTGCCAGTCCTGATGTGTGTGTCCAGTTTGGTGAGTTTTGAAGCATGTTAAGGGGGTCAAATTATAGCTCAAAGAGGCAAAAGTGACTGTTTTTACAAAACTTTTGTTTTGAAGGGGGAATTGCAAATTTCCTGTTGATTTTTGCTGGGGGTTGTCAATATATGAAATGTAGGTCTAAGTGAGACCTACATAGAGGTTTTTGTTTCATGTCTATATGACATTCCTACTGGAAGTTACAGGCAGTTTTCTCTGTTTTCTTCCTAGGAGCAGTTTTGTCTGGGTTTTCTTCCTAGGGGGCGCTAGAGCGCAATTTTGAGTTTTGGGGTTGTTGTTTTTATTAGATCGCATTTTTTGCCAGTCCTGATGTGTGTGTCCAGTTTGGTGAGTTTTGAAGCATATTAAGGGGGTCAAATTATAGCTCAAAGAGGCAAAAGTGACTGTTTTTACAAAACTTTTGTTTTGAAGGGGGAATTGCAAATTTCCTGTTGATTTTTGCTGGGGGTTGTCAATATATGAAATGTAGGTCTAAGTGAGACCTACATAGAGGTTTTTGTTTCATGTCTATATGACATTCCTACTGGAAGTTACAGGCAGTTTTCTCTGTGTTTTCTTCCTAGGAGCAGTTTTGTCTGTGTTTTCTTCCTAGGGGGCGCTAGAGCGCAATTTTGAGTTTTGGGGTTGTTGTTTTTATTAGATCGCATTTTTTGCCAGTCCTGATGTGTGTGTCCAGTTTGGTGAGTTTTGAAGCATATTAAGGGGGTCAAATTATAGCTCAAAGAGGCAAAAGTGACTGTTTTTACAAAACTTTTGTTTTGAAGGGGGAATTGCAAACTTCCTGTAGATTTTTGCTGAAGGATGTTAGTGTATGAAATCTAGGTCTAAGTGAGACCTACATATAGGTTTTTGTTTCATGTCTCTACGACATTCCTACTGGAAGTTACAGGCAGTTTTGTCTGTGTTTTCTTCCTAGGGGGCGCTAGAGCGCAATTTTGAGTTTTGGGGTTTGGTGTTTTGATTAAATCGCAATGTTCGCCAGTCCTGATGTGTGTGTCAAATTTGGTGAGTTTTGAAGCATGTTAAGGGGGTCAAATGACAGCTCAAAGAGGCGGCGGTATAATAATAAAGAAAGAAAGAATAAAACCTTAAAAATACAATAGGGTCCTCTGTCCCAAAGGTACTAATAAACTAAAAATATCACTACTGTAAATAATATATATTATATTGAATTGTTTTCCTGTGTTCAGAGTTAATTCCTGTCTGGCACTTTTATTTTTGTTCCACTTCCTGTTCTGGTTATGTCTTGCAGTGACTTCACCACTGTTTCTGAGCGCCGGTTCTCCACAGCTGGGTCAAGGGACTCACCTGCCTCTGATCACTAATCAGGAGGGTTTATCTGTCAGGGTCGACTTCCTTGCGACACGAGTTCGTAGGGGTGTGAATCTTCGGGGCCCTGACCATTCCATCCGATTCCTGGGGTGACGATTCCACTTTTTCATAACAGTTTACAGTTTAGACTTCTGTTTGTTTGATATTGTCATTACTGCCAGAAGTGGTGTTAAAGTGTGTTACAACCGAGTACAGCGGCAGCTGAGAAAACAGATATTTATGGTTAGGAAACACTGTTACAATGTACAAAATGTACACAATGGCATTTTTGGGTGTGCATCCCTCGCTGGAACAAGTTTGAACACCCGACGTGCTTCACTGACACATACTATTTCCAGGCCTTGAGTTTGACAACTGTGTTGTGCATTTTTTGCGTATTCTCACTTCCTGAAGGCGTGACGGCGAGGTGTCCCAATACTTCTTTCACATACCAGGCGCCTCACACCGTCCATTTTCCTCTTTCAGTTGCTTCTCTGCCTTAAAGGCCTACTGAAACCCACTACTACCGACCACGCAGTCTGATAGTTTATATATCAATGATGAAATCTTAACATTATAACACATGCCAATACGGCCGGGTTAACTTATAAAGTGACATTTTAAATTTGCCGCTAAACTTCCGGTTCGAAACGCCTCTGAGGATGACGTATGTGCGTGACGTAAACCGGCGAACACGGGTATGCCTTCCACATTGAAGCCAATACGAAAAAGCTTTTCATTTCATAATTCCACAGTATTCTGGACATCTGTGTTCGTGAATCTGTTTCAATCATGCTCATTGCATTATGGAGAAGGAAGCCGAGCAAGCAAAGAAGAAAGTTGTCGGTGCGAAATGGACGTATTTTTCGAACGTAGTCAGCCACAACAGTACACAGCCGGCGCTTCTTTGTTTACATTCCCGAAAGATGCAGTCAAGATGGAAGAACTTGGATAACAGAGACTCTAACCAGGAGGACTTTTGACTTGGATACACAGACGCCTGTAGAGAACTGGGACAACACAGACTCTTACCAGGATTACTTTGATTTGGATGACAAAGACGCAGACGTGCTACTGTGAGTATGCAGCTTTGGCTTTTTTTTGCGTATGTACGTAACTTTTTTAAAATATATAAGCTTTATGAACCTTGGGTTAGGTGAACGGTCTTTTGGGCTGAGTGATTGTGTGTGTTGATCAGGTGTTTGAATTGTATTGGCGTGTTCTATGGAGCTAGGAGCTAGCAGAGGAGCTAGGAGCTAGCATAACAAACACGCAGGTGTTATTATGCAGGATTAATTTGTGGCATATTAAATATAAGCCTGGTTGTGTTGTGGCTAATAGAGTATATATATGTCTTGTGTTTATTTACTGTTGTAGTCATTCCCAGCTGAATATCAGGTACCGTGAGTATGCAGCCTTGGCTGCTAAACATTCGATAACTTGACCGTATGTGCGCGTCACGTACGTAACTTTTTAAAAATATATAAGCTTTATGAACCTTGGGTTAGGTGAACGGTCTTTTGGGCTGAGTGATTGTGTGTGTTGATCAGGTGTTTGAATTGTATTGGCGTGTTCTATGAAGCTAGGAGCTAGCAGAGGAGCTAGGAGCTAGCGTAACAAACACGCAGGTGTTTTTATGCAGGATTAATTTGTGGCATATTAAATATAAGCCTGGTTGTGTTGTGGCTAATAGAGTATATATATGTCTTGTGTTTATTTACTGTTGTAGTCATTCCCAGCTGAATATCAGGTCACCCCCGGCTCTCACAGCATCTTCCCTATCTGAATAGCTTCAACTCCCCACTAGTCCTTCACATGCACTTTCCTCATCCACAAATCTTTCATCCTCGCTCAAATTAATGGGGAAATTGTCGCTTTCTCGGTCCGAATCTCTCTCACTTCATGCGGCCATCCTTGTAAACAATAGGGAACTTTGCGTATATGTTCAACTGACTACGTCACGCTACTTCCGGTAGGGGCAAGCCTTTTTTTTTATCAGATACCAAAAGTTGCAATCTTTATCGTCGTTGTTCTCTACTAAATCCTTTCAGCAAAAATATGGCAATATCGCGAAATGATCAAGTATGACACATAGAATAGATCTGCTATCCCCGTTTAAATTAAAAAAAATCATTTCAGTAGGCCTTTAAAAGTGCAACTTGACCCAGCCACCCATTAACCGCCGCATTTCAAATGGCAGGCGGACGACAACAAGCCTGTTAAGATGTCACACTTCCATTTTGGCCGTGCCGCCATAAAAACAGCCTCCCTGAGGCGACGCCCGCGGCTCTTTTCAACATCCTGTTCCTGGCACCGCCGGGGTGCTGCTTTGTTCCGCCGGCGTTCTCACCAGCGCGTGGCGTCCTCCGAAAGTGCACATGGTGTATTCATTGTGTGCTAAATAATGCCTCGCTGCGCGCATGAATCATGGTTTGGCACCACAAGCCTTGCAGATAAGTACAGTATATAGCAGTGGCAGGAGATGGATGTCAGCGTGTTGGAGGGAGGCGATGGACGGCCGCCATGCGGTAACATTACACTCCTCGGACCCCAGTCAGCTACTGTAAAGGGGGTGAGGGTTTTTGGATGGAAACCTGAGTCCCTTTCTCCATCCTGACACTGCTGAGATCCTTCACTCTCCACCTCAGCACCATATAGGTTACTGTACCTTGTGTACTGTACCTGCCTCATTCAAGTGTCACTCCAACCGCTCTTCTGTTTCATTACACTCACATCCGCCTCACTTCTTTCACCTTACACTACTCTATACTACTGTACGCCACTGTATACTACTGTACACCACTGTATACTACTCTATAGTACTGTATAGTACTGTACACCACTGTATACTACTGTACGCCACTTTATACTACTGTACACCACTGTATACTACTCTATAGTACTGTATAGTACTGTACACCACTGTATACTACTGTACACCACTGTATACTACTCTATAGTACTGTATAGTACTGTACACCACTGTATACTACTGTACACCACTGTATACTACTCTATAGTACTGTATAGTACTGTACACCACTGTATACTACTGTACACCACTGTATACTACTCTATAGTACTGTATAGTACTGTACACCACTGTATACTACTGTACACCACTGTATACTACTCTATAGTACTGTATAGTACTGTACACCACTGTATACTACTGTACGCCACTGTATACACTGCAAAAAGTCAGTGTTCAAAAACAAGAAAAAAAAAATACAAAAATGAGGGGTATTTTATTTGAACTAAGCAAAATTATCTGCTAATAGAACAAGAAAATTTGCCTTTTCAAGACTTTCCAAAACAAGTGAAATTAGCTAACCTCAATGAAACCAAAAGTACCTTAAAATAAGTATATTCTCACTAATAACAAGTGCACTTTTCTTGGTACAAAAAAAAACCAAAAAAACTTTTTGCTCAATATGTTGAAAAATATTCTTAAATGAAGTAAATTAATTATATAATTATAACAAATTAATTATATAATTATAACAAATTAATCATATAATTATAACAATTATTACATTATAATTATCAATTATTATCTTGACATAATGATGTGCGCTCGGCATTACATTTCTTGAAACGAGCAAACTTATACTAAAAACTAATGTATTGTTCTTAAAGGCCTACTGAAATGAAATGTTTTTATTTAAACGGGGATAGCAGATCCATTCTATGTGTCATACTCGATCATTTCGCGATATTGCCATATTTTTGCTGAAAGGATTTAGTAGAGAACATCGACGATAAAGTTCGCAACTTTTGGTCGCTGATTTAAAAAAAAGCCTTGCCTGTACCGGAAGTAGCGTGACGTCACAGGTTGAAAGGCTCCTCACATTTCCCCATTGTTTACACCAGCAGCGAGAGCGATTCGGACAGAGAAAGCGACGATTACCCCATTAATTTGAGCCAGGATGAAAGATTCGTGGATGAGGAACGTGAGAGTGAAGGACTAGAGTGCAGTGCAGGACGCATCTTTTTTTGCTCTGACCGTAACTTAGGTACAAGCTGGCTCATTGGATTCCACACTTTCTCCTTTTTCTATTGTGGATCACGGATTTGTATTTTAAACCACCTCGGATACTATATCCTCTTGAAAATGAGAGTCGAGAATGCGAAATGGACATTCACAGTGACTTTTATCTCCACGACAATACATCGGCGAAGCACTTTAGCTACGGAGCTAACGTGATAGCATCATGCTTAACTGCAGATAGAAACAAAATAAATAAACCCCTGACTGGAAGGATAGACAGAAGATCAACAATACTATTAAACCATGGACATGTAACTATACGGTTAATGCTGTACCGCCTGGCGAAGCCTAGTAATGCTGTTGCTAACGACGCCATTGAAGCTAACTTAGCTACGGAGCGGCGGCGGGCGTTGTAGCTTTCGACGACACCCCGGCCGCCATCAGAGTCGGCAAGAAACATATATTTCCCCAAAGTTACGTATGTGACATGCACATAGTGACACGCACGTACGGGCAAGTGATCAAATGTTTGGAAGCCAAAGCTGTACTCACGGTAGCGCGTCTGCTATCCAAGTCAAAGTCCTCCTGGTTGTGTTGCTGCAGCCAGCAGCTAATACACCGGATCCCACCTACAGCTTTCTTCTTTGCAGTCTCCATTGTTAATTGAACAAATTGCAAAAGATTCACCAACACAGATGTCCAGAATACTGTGGAATTTAGCGATGAAAACAGACGATTTAAGCTGGTGACCGTGCTATTCCAAAATGTCTCCTTCAACCCTTGACGTCACGCGCATACGTCATCATACATAGACGTTTTCAGCTGGAAGTTTCCCGGGAAATTTAAAATTGCACTTTATAAGTTAACCCGGCCGTATTGGCATGTGTTGCAATGTTAAGATTTCATAATTGATATATAAACTATCAGACTGCGTGGTCGGTAGTAGTGGCTTTCAATAGGCCTTTAATGGAAAGGCAACAAGGCAACCGCTTGTTACTCTCTGTGTCTCCTAGCCGCTCAGGCAAATCATATGGTCGAAAAATGCATTTTTCCATGGATAACATGACATCATCGCGCCAAGTGCGCGCTCTTTCAGTCAATTAGTGCATATTTACAGCCCGGCCCGACCAAGAAATTTTTAATTGTAATATTGAAGAATTCATCTGAATGTGCATGAACTATTTCTGTTCAAAATTGTTAGAAATGTCACATGTTAAATATTAACTGTCAGTTTACTGTTTAAAATTGAAGGCATCAGACGCGCCATCAATATCTCAAGTAAAAAAGTTGGATCACCAACCCATTTAGGCAAAAGTAACACAGCAATGATGGCAAGCTTTAATGCCATAGACTCTAAAACTCTCGTGGAAACGGTGACAGCTCTAAAGTCATCCACCTGCTGCCTTGATGTTTTACCTACCAACTTCTTTAAGAATGTTTTTGACTGCCTATCAACAGACGTATTGCAAATAGTTAATAATTCTATTCAATCTGGCAATTTCCCGAAGGCTTTCAAAACTGCAGTCATTAAACCTCTTCTAAAAAAGCAGAGCCTAGATGCCTCTGTTATCAACAACTACAGACCAACTTCAAATCTACCATTCATAAGTAAAATACTTGAGAAAGTTGTCCTCCAACAACTAAATCACTTCTTGGCTTCTACTGGCTGCCACAACAACTTCCAGTCAGGATTTCGACCTCTTCATAGCACAGAGACGGCCCTTCTTAAAGTTATAAATGACATCCGTCTAAACACAGACTCTGGCAAAACTTCAGTATTAATGCTATTGGACCTCAGTGCTGCATTTGACACTGTCCACCACTCAATACTTTTGGACAGGTTGGAAAACTGGGTGGGGATCTCAGGCACAGTTTTAAGCTGGTTCAAGTCATATCTACAAGATAGGAACTATTTTGTTTCCATCGGTGACTTTGTATCAGAACCAACCAACGTAACGTGTGGAGTCCCCCAAGGTTCAATCTTGGGGCCGACTTTAATTAACATCTATATGCTCCCACTAGGACAAATCATGCAAAATAATAACATTGACCATCATTGCTATGCCGATGACACCCAAATCTATGTAGCGCTATCACCAAATGACTATCGCCCCATAGATCTTCTGTGCCAGTGCATTGAGCAAGTCAAACACTGGATGTGCCAACATGTCCTACAACTAAATGAAGATAAAACCGAGATCATTGTTTTTGGTGCTAAAAAAGAAAGGTTTAAAGTCGTCCAACACCTTCAATCACTGTCCCTGAAAACCTCAAATAAAGCCAGAAATCTTGGGGTTATTTTAGATTCTGATTCACATTTCGACAGTCACATCAAATCAGTAACAAAATCGGCCTACTATCACCTCCAAAATGTAACAAGACTTAGAGGGCTCATGTCAGCTCAAGACTTGGAAAAACTTGTACATGCCTTTATTACCAGTAGGCTAGACTATTGTAATGGTCTCCTTGCAGGTCTTCCCAAAAAAAAACTGTCAGGCAGCTACAGCTTGTTCAGAACGCTGCTGCTAGAGTTCTAACAAAGACCAACACATGTGAGCACATTACAGCAATTCTTAAATCCTTACATTGGCTCCCTGTACATCAGAGACTTGATTTCAAAATCCTCCTGCTCACATATAAATCACTACATGGTCTAGTATATCACTGATATGCTCCCACTATATAAGCCCTCTAGATCACTAAGATCTTCTGAGACCAATCTGTTAGCGGTTCCAAGAGTAAACTCCAATCAAGGGAGAGCATCATTCAGTCACTATGCAACAAATAGCTGGAATAAACTTCCTGAAGATGTCAGACTCTCCCCCAACTCTGACTACTTTTAAAACTAGACCGGGGGTCGGCAACCCGCGGCTCTAGAGCCGCATGCGGCTCTTTAGCGCCGCCCTAGTGGCTCTCTGGAGATTTTTCAAAAATGTATGAAGAATGGAAAAAGACGAGGGGAAAAAATCAATTTTTTTGTTTTAGTATGGTTTCTGTAGGAGGACAAACATGACACAAACCTCCTTAATTGTTATAAATCACACTGTTTATATTAAACATGCTTCACTGATTCAAGTATTTGGCGAGCGCCGTTTTGTCCTACTTATTTTGGCGGTCCTTGAACTCACCGTATAGTCTGTTTACATGCATAACTTTCTCCGACTTTCTAGGACGTGTTTTACGCCACTTCTTTTTCTGTCTCATTTTGTCCACCACACTTTTAACGTTGTACATGAGTGCACAAAGGTGAGTTTTGTTGATGTTATTGACTTGTGTGAAGTGCTAATCAGACATATTTGGTCACTGCATGACTGCAAGCTAATCGATGCTAACATGCTATTTAGGCTAGCTATATGTACATATTGCATCATTATGCCTCATTTGTAGCTATATTTGAGCTCATTTAGTTTCCTTTAAGTCCTCTTAATTAAATTTATATCTCATGACACATGTAATATGGCTTTTAATTTTTTGCGGCTCCAGACAGATTTGTTTTTGTTTTTTTTGGTCCAATATGGCTCTTTCAACATTTTGGGTTGCCGACCCCTGAACTAGACTGAAGACTTTTATGTTCACCTTAGCTTTCAGCTAAATCTTTTAATCTTTTAACTTTTAACGTCTGCACTGTTTTTATTTTTATTGTCTGCATTTTAATTTTGCTTTTATTTTCTTTCATTTCACTTTGTTGTCTGTGAAGCACTTTGAGTCTGCCTTGTTTATGAAAAGTGCTATACAAATAAAGTTGCCTTGCCTTGCCTTGCCTACTGTGCCAACTGTACTACTATATGAGTGCGTATTTTCTATTGTTTCATTGAAAATAAAACAGCAAAGTCCATTTGGCTGTCATCTGTTTTAATTATGAGACACAATTGTGTCAAAGTCAGGATAATTTTTTCATGCTTGAAGTAAGAAATGATGACTTTAAAAAAGTAATTTTATACTTGTTAGTGTTGATGACAACTTAGATTTCAGTTTTTGCAGTGTAGTGTTTTGGATTTTAGAAATGATAAAAAAAACACTTGGAAAATGCAGCTAATAGGAGTCACCGTTGTAGCCTTCAAAGTCCTCTTAACAACTTCAAAACCTTCCATCAACGTTTTGTATACACACTGCAAGTATATATATACTGTAGTAACAGACACCTTCATAACAATATGTAATATGTACAATATACACACTGCAAGTATATATATACTGTAATAACAGACACCTTCATAACAATATGTAATATGTACAATATACACACTGCAAGTATATATATAATGTAGTAACAGACACCTTCATAACAATATGTAATATGTACAATATACACACTGCAAGTATATATATAATGTAGTAACAGACACCTTCATAACAATATGTAATATGTACAATGTACACACTGCAAGTATATATATAATGTAGTAACAGACACCTTCATAACAATATGTAATATGTACAATATACACACTGCAAGTATATATATACTGTAGTAACAGACACCTTCATAACAATATGTAATATGTACAATATACACACTGCAAGTATATATATATAATGTAGTAACAGACACCTTCATAACAATATGTAATATGTACAATATACACACTGCAAGTATATATATAATGTAGTAACAGACACCTTCATAACAATATGTAATATGTACAATATACACACTGCAAGTATATATATAATATAGTAACAGACACCTTCATAACAATATGTAATATGTACAATATACACACTGCAAGTATATAAACTGTAGTAACAGACACCTTCATAACTATATGTAATATGTACAATATACACACAGCAAGTATATATATAATGTAGTAACATACACCTTCATAACAATATGTAATATGTACAATATACACACTGCAAGTATATATATAATGTAGTAACAGACACCTTCATAACAATATGTAATATGTACAATATACACACCGCAAGTATATATATAATGTAGTAACAGACACCTTCATAACAATATGTAATATGTACAATATACACACTGCAAGTATATATATAATGTAGTAACAGACACCTTCATAACAATATGTAATATGTACAATATACACACTGCAAGTATATATATATAATGTAGTAACAGACACCTTCATAACAATGTGTAATATGTACAATATACACACTGCAAGTATATATATAATGTAGTAACAGACCCCTTCATAACAATATGTAATATGTACAATATACACACTGCAAGTATATATATAATGTAGTAACAGACACCTTCATAACAATATGTAATATGTACAATATACACACTGCAAGTATATATATATATATATATATAATGTAGTAACAGACACCTTCATAACAATATGTAATATGTACAATATACACACTGCAAGTATATATATATATATATATATATATATATATATATATATATATATATATATATATATATATATATATATATATAATGTAGTAACAGACACCTTCATAACAATATGTAATATGTACAATATACACACTGCAAGTATATATATATATATATAATGTAGTAACAGACACCTTCATAACAATATGTAATATGTACAATATACACACTGCAAGTATATATATAATGTAGTAACAGACACCTTCATAACAATATGTAATATGTACAATATACACACTGCAAGTATATATATAATGTAGTAACAGACACCTTCATAACAATATGTAATATGTACAATATACACACTGCAAGTATATATATAATGTAGTAACAGACACCTTCATAACAATATGTAATATGTACAATATACACACCGCAAGTATATATATAATGTAGTAACAGACACCTTCATAACAATATGTAATATGTACAATATACACACCGCAAGTATATATATAATGTAGTAACAGACACCTTCATAACAATATGTAATATGTACAATATACACACTGCAAGTATATATATAATGTAGTAACAGACACCTTCATAACAATATGTAATATGTACAATATACACACTGCAAGTATATATATAATGTAGTAACATACACCTTCATAACAATATGTAATATGTACAATATACACACTGCAAGTATATATATAATGTAGTAACAGACCCCTTCATAAGAATATGTAATATGTACAATATACACACTGCAAGTATATATATAATGTAGTAACAGACACCTTCATAACAATATGTAATATGTACAATATACACACTGCAAGTATATATATATATATATAATGTAGTAACAGACACCTTCATAACAATATGTAATATGTACAATATACACACTGCAAGTATATATATATATATATATATATATATATAATGTAGTAACAGACACCTTCATAACAATATGTAATATGTACAATATACACACTGCAAGTATATATATATATATATAATGTAGTAACAGACACCTTCATAACAATATGTAATATGTACAATATACACACTGCAAGTATATATATAATGTAGTAACAGACACCTCCATAACAATATGTAATATGTACAATATACACACTGCAAGTATATATATAATGTAGTAACAGACACCTTCATAACAATATGTAATATGTACAATATACACACTGCAAGTATATATATATAATGTAGTAACAGACACCTTCATAACAATATGTAATATGTACAATATACACACTGCAAGTATATATATAATGTAGTAACAGACACCTTCATAACAATATGTAATATGTACAATATACACACCGCAACTATATATATCATGTAGTAACAGACACCTTCATAACAATATGTAATATGTACAATATACACACTGCAAGTATATATATATATATATAATGTAGTTAAAGTTAAAAGTTAAAGTACCAATGATTGTCACACACACACTAGGTGTGGTGAAATTTGTCCTCTGCATTTGACCCATCCCCTTGATCACCCCCTGGGAGGTGAGGGGAGCAGTGGGCAGCAGCGTAGCCGCGCCCGGGAATCATTTTTGGTGATTTAACCCCCAATTCCAACCCTTGATGCTGAGTGCCAAGCAGGGAGGTAATGGGTCCCATTTTTATAGTCTTTGGTATGACCCGGCCGGGGTTTGAAGTAACAGACACCTTCATAACAATATGTAATATGTACAATATACACACTGCAAGTATATATATAATGTAGTAACAGACACCTTCATAACAATATGTAATATGTACAATATACACACTGCAAGTATATATATAATGTAGTAACAGACACCTTCATAACAATATGTAATATGTACAATATACACACTGCAAGTATATATATAATGTAGTAACAGACACCTTCATAACAATATGTAATATGTACAATATACACACTGCAAGTATATATATAATGTAGTAACAGACACCTTCATAACAATATGTAATATGTACAATATACACACTGCAAGTATATAAACTGTAGTAACAGACACCTTCATAACAATATGTAATATGTACAATATACACACTGCAAGTATATATATAATGTAGTAACAGACACCTTCATAACAATATGTAATATGTACAATATACACACTGCAAGTATATATATAATGTAGTAACAGACACCTTCATAACAATATGTACAATATACACACTGCAAGTATATATATATAATGTAGTAACAGACACCTTCATAACAATATGTAATATGTACAATATACACACTGCAAGTATATATATAATGTAGTAACAGACACCTTCATAACAATATGTAATATGTACAATATACACACTGCAAGTATATATATAATGTAGTAACAGACACCTTCATAACAATATGTACAATATACACACTGCAAGTATATATATATAATGTAGTAACAGACACCTTCATAGCAATATGTAATATGTACAATATTTACCCTATATAGATCATTTTAATCATTTCCAGAACTGATTTATTCCACCCATTGATTTCTGTTTTTATAGCAGCGCACGTTTGACTTCTGGCAACAACTGTGTGTTCCTACTTCCGGAATCCAACACGAGTGTGTGTTCTAATCATGGCAGACTTGGTAAAAGACAACAAAGAAGACAATTTTCGGACAAATGAGGATTCACAACCTTTTCTTTTTGAAGCTGAATATACGGAGGATGAACTGCTGCTTATAGACGCCAGCACCAAGAAGAGGGGGGAACGTCGGAGCAGACGGAAGCCGAGAGAGTGAGGTGAAAGTGATCGAAGCTGAAAAATGTGGAACTTGGAGCCAAGCTACTTCGACATAAATGGAGTGCTTACCCAAATAAACCGGAAAAAAGGTCATTTCATGTGTGTTATAACAACTACACTACATACACTGTCTGGCTAGCTGTGTACAAACAAAACATGAAATAATACTTTACAGATACTGTAATATGATTGTTCATGTGTTTCACTCACTACAGATTGGTGTCGTATCGCAGAGTTGTGCATTACAAACTCAAAACGCGTTTCGTGTCGACCTACAAGCTATCTTATCTCTGCCGTAGTTAGCTTTTACGGCTAATACCGTAGCACGCCGATGTGTCAGTATGCGAGAAAGAGAGTTCCTCAGTGTTCTCTCTTACAATAAGAATGTAGCTACAGTTTGTTATTATACATGTTACACAACTTAAATGAAGTATTGTTGACGCTTTTTGAATGCATTTTTAAAGGGATTTAGAGGTAGAATTAGAACGAGAAGCTTTTTACATGTTAGAATGCAAAAAAATGTCAAACCTCTTGTCTCACAGAACACCCTGAATATATATTTCAATAACAACAACTGACCCATAAACACTTCTCCTTCTCTTGCCCTCTTTGACTATTTCTCTCTTGCATCAAAAAAAAAGTAAAAAGCATGAGGTTAAAAATACATGGAAGTCTGGAGAAGGTTAATTGGTAGAGGGAGTTCCAATTATGTCTTTATCTCAGTTGGGGGGGGGGGAAGTAGGACGCGGCCGGGGGGCTGGGCTACAGTGTTGTGCAGGAGAGAGAGGGTGATGGTTTGGTGACAGGAGTGAGAGGCGGTGATGAATATGACTGACAGCCAGCAGGTGGGAGGGTACAGTATGTACAGTATAAGAAGTACAAGAGGTGGCAAATAAAGAAGATCTAATAAAAAAGGTGTTTAAAAAATATATGATCATCAGTGTTTCCCATAAACTGCCAAGATACCTGTGGCGGTGGGGGCGTGGCTATGGGCGTGGTCACCATGACATCATCGAGTAATTTGCATAATTTACTACAATGATTTAATTTTCTCTAAAAAGGCTCAAAAAATGTATACTTACTAATTAATAATAACAGTTTTGTTTTAAACGTCCATCCATCCATCCATCCATCCATTTTACAATATAATTACAACACTTTATGTACATATTTATATACAGATTTGAACAATAAGTTATTCACTGAAATATATTTATTAATTGTGGTTCTTACAAAAAATATATCTTATAAAATATATAAGCTAAAATGTCTCAAAGCTCTGCCCCTTTAATTAGTCCATACTAAATAATTTAACTTTAGCCTACTACTACAACCATATTATTTACCAGCAACATAAAGTGAAACAGAGGCAGAGGTGTCCTGCCAGTCAGTAACAAATAAACAGAAAACAGTAGTGGTGGTAGATAGACACAGAGCTTCATCAAACATCTGATCCACATAACAAAGAGCTCCAAAAATCTTGAACTTTAGACTGCCATCAGTTTTACTCCCTACACTTAACCATGTGTTTCCTACTGCCTGCAGACTTTGCACCCTTTGTTATATACACATGTTGTGTTTCTAATATAAATACATTTAATAAAGTCAAATACAAATAAGGCAACAAGAGAAGTATCCTACACTTCTCTTTTGTAAAGTAAATCGGAACAGCCGATATGGGCATCTACATCAACTATATCAGTGGTCCCCAACCTTTTTGTAGCTGCGGACCGGTCAACGCTTGAAAATTTGTCCCACGGACCGGGGGGGTGGGGGGGGATTTTAAAAAAAATAAAAATAAAATAATAATTTTTTTTTTTTTCCATAAAGAAATACAATCATGTGTGCTTACGGACTGTATCCCTGCAGACTGTATTGATCTATATTGATATATAATGTATATATTGTGTTTTTTATGTTGATTTATTAAAAAAAGTATATATATATATATATTTTTTTTAATTTTTATTTCTTGTGCGGCCCGGTACCAATCGGTCTGCGGAACGGTACCGGGCCGCGGCCCGGTGGTTGGGGACCACTGAACTATATGATTTGCCTGAGAAGCTGGACAGGACAAAAAAAATTTAAAAAAAAAAAAAAAAAAAGTTTTTTAAATTTTTAAATTTTACATTTTTTTTTAATTTGTGGCGGACGTAACTCTTTCGTGGCGGGCCGCCACAAATAAATGAATGTGTGGGAAACACTGATCATATAGAACCGTAGTGGCTTTCTGGAGCTTTTTGGAAAATGGAAAATTATGGGGGAGAACAATATATTTTTAGTTTTAATATGGTTTGTGGAAGGACGGGGGTCAGCAACCCGCGCCTCATTAGTGCCACCTGAGTGGCTCCCTGGAGCATTTAAAAAAAAAAATAAAGGATTGAAAGTGGAAAAAGATGGTGAAAAATGTTGTTTTTGTTTTAGTATGTTTTTTGTTTGAGGACAAACATCGAGAGGAGCCAGATGAGGTGGTTCGGGCATCTGGTCAGGATGCCACCCGAACGCCTCCCTAGGGAGGTGTTTAGGGCACGTCCGACCGGTAGGAGGCCACGGGGAAGACCCAGGACACGTTGGGAAGACTATGTCTCCCGGCTGGCCTGGGAACGCCTCGGGATCCCCCGGGAAGAGCTAGACGAAGTGGCTGGGGAGAGGGAAGTCTGGGCTTCCCTGCTTAGGCTGCTGCCCCCGCGACCCGACCTCGGATAAGCGGAAGAAGATGGATGGATGGATGGACAAACATGACAGAAACCTCCCCAATTGTTAGAACTACCACCGTTTAATATGTTTGTGTGTATGCGTCACTGATGACACTATTTGGTGAACATCGTTTTGTCCTACTAATTTCGGCAGTTCTTGAACTCACCATAGTGTGGACTGTGACGTAACAGTTTGTTTACATGTCAAATCTTCCCCTCCTTTGTCTCATTTTGTCCACCAAACGTTTTATGCTGTGCGTGAATGCACAAAAGTGCGCTTTGTTGATGTTATTGACTTGTGCGGAGTGCTAAGCAGGCATATTTGGTCAGTGCATGACTGCAAGCTAATCAATGCTAACATGCTATTTAGGCTAGCTGTATGTACATATTGCATCATTATGACTCATTTGTAGCTATATTTGAGCTCATTTAATATCCTTTACTTTTACCCTCTTTGTATATAATTAATATTTGCATGTCTCATGGCACATTATCTGTATGTAATATTGGTTACATTTCTGACAGTTGTTTGTGTGCCATGTTGTTCCAGACCACAGCAAACATTACCCAGCTTGCCAAAGATTGTAATAAATCTATTAAAAGAAGACAGTCTTAACTTGGACACACACATCTATACCTTTGGCCAATAAAAGCTAGTCATTTCCAGGAGTTATCTCACCTTCTGAGTAGCCTCTGATTTAATAATGGTTTCTAATGTTGTAAATATGTGTGGAATAATTATTACATTTCAGCCTGCGACACATAGTCATTTTGATAGTAGGCTATTATAGCTAATTTAGACATTACATCATGCGTTGCCTTCATTATAAGACTTATATACAGCTTTTCATTTTTTGCGGCTCCAGACAGATTTGTTTTTTGTATTTTTGGTCCAATATGGCTCTTTCAATGTTTTAGGTGTAGGAGGACAAACTTGACACAAACCTTCCTAATTGTTAGAAATCCCACTGTTGGTATTAAACATGCTTCACTGAGGAGAATATTCAACGAGCGCCGTTTTGTCCAACTATCTTTGGCTGTCCTTGAACTCACCGTAGTTTGTTTACATGTATAACTTTCTCGCTGCCACGGAGAGACGTGTTTTATGCCACTCTTTCTACGTCTCATTTTTTCCACCAAACCTTTTATGCTGTGCGTGACTGCACAAAGGTGAGCTTTGTTGATGTTATTGACTTGTGTGGAGTGCTAATCAGACATATTTGGCCACTGCATGACTGCAAGCTAATCCATGCTAACTGCTGTATGTACATATTGCATCATCATGCCTCGTTTGTAGCTATATATAATTAATATTTGCATGTCTCATGACACATTATCTGTATGTAATATTGGCTGCATTTCTGATAGTTGTTTGTGTGCCATGTTGTTCCAGACCATTGCGTCTAATTTTTTTATTACAGAAACACCGTCATTTATCAATGCATAAGGTAACAGGAAGTTAGGCACATGCGCACTAGCGTCGTTTGGCTCGATAATCATGGCGGACTAACTACACGGACTTTGCTCCGGAGAATTTTCCCTTAGGAGTAAACGTAGCCAAGCGCTTGGTTTAACGGTATTTTCCCTCGCTTCCCGCCGTGCGTTTAAGAGCACACTGTTGTGTTTAGATGGAGACAGGTGTGGACAATATTAGAGACACTTGTCCCTACACTAAAAGTATACAGACAACTATTTGATGTTGCTTTTCTTTTCTCAATACAGCGTCCATCAGCTGCTGTGACTGAGAGTTAAGGATGTGAGGAAACATGCAGCAGGTGAACGTTGTCACAACTTGTTTATAAAGTCTTTACTTTGTATACTGGGATGTTCAATCCTCTCTTATTTAACTGCAAACTATCAGTGTTCAAATAACATCAATACTAGCTAAAAGGTTTTGTCATCTCATCGAATTGAATGAAGGATGTGAAGATTGTGTATTCGGTGTGAGAGGTGTCACTCCTCTTTATTTTGCCAAACTGTTGTACTGAACCAACAGAAGAACAAAGCTTGTTTATTAGACTTCATCTTCATTAGCCAAACTGCTTCGTGTTTTATTTTAATATCAAAAAGTAAACACCATGTTTTTTTTACATTACTTGTGTTTTCTTTCATGTCACAAAGGTATTACTTCAAAAACCATTCATGTGACACAGCATTTTGTTTAAGTGTTATTGTGTATAGTTAATTTCTATACGACATATTTCTGCTCAAACTCTTAATGGATCTGTCCCGATACATCATCTACATGTACATATGAATGTACATAACTTTAAAAAATTAATAAAGAATTTTTAAAAAAAATACCTCCCTCTATCAAAATGTAAACATAAAGACAAAGGCATCATGAAATGACAAAAAGCTGACAAGTTTATATTAATAATAAATAAATAAAAAACAGTTTTTTTTACACACATATATATATATATATATATATATATATATATATATATATATATATATATATATATATATATATATATATATATATATATATATATAATGCATGATTTGGAGCCCCTGCCTGGAAAGAAAATAATGTTTGCCTTGGTGCCCTAAAATATGAGCCCTCCTTAAAAGCAACACTTGCCTTGACCTTAAAAAGTTAAAATGTGAGGCCTGTGTACCTATATAACTTCAAAATTGTGTTGAAGGTAACGTATTAGCATCCTGTCATTGCTATTGCTTGTGATCTATTTTGGTGAACTGACGAGGACATTTGCATTTCAGTGTCCATAAATACAGAAGCTCCCTTTTTGGTTCCATTGCTGTGCCAGGGCCTACAGAAGGCACTCTTAAAGTGGCGGTACTCTGACTGAGGGGGTGTAATTATGTCTGTCAGTCATTCCGTAAGAGTATCCCCCACTTTATTCAAATGAAGGAGTGTAATTATGTGTGTCAGTCACTCTGTAAGAGGATCCAGTACTATATGGACTCAAATCTTCGTAGCGGCTGCTCTTGGCTGCAGAGAGTAACAACATGTCAATCTATGAGAGAAGCTAAAGCGCTATCGGGAAGCTAATCTCATCGGCATATTGTCAACAGTCTGATTAAAGCGAGCCTGCTTATGCAGGATGCACATTCAAACTGCACTTCATCCTCTTGTCAGCCATCTTGCTTCCAAATATCCCACCTGCCAAATGGTTTCAGGACAACTGGAACAATAACTTCATTTGTAGGAGCCCGCAGGCCCACGACAACAACACGAGTGGGAGGTGTGCCGGAGCGCCTACTTCACTACGACGCACTCTAGACAAGCCAAAGCGTCCTGATTGGTGCACCGTCTCACTGGGAGGAGTTTGGCCCTCGCAACGCCACAACCACCAATGAGTCGTCTCATATCGGAGACATGGAAGAGGTCTAAGTTTGGCCCTCGCAACGCCACAACCACCAATAAGTCGTCTCATATCAGAGACATGGAAGAGGTCAAAGTTTGGCCCTCGCAACGCCACAACCACCAATAAGTCGTCTCATATCAGAGACATGGAAGGGGTCAAAGTTTGGCCCTCGCAACGCCACAACCACCAATAAGTCGTGTCTCATATCAGAGACATGGAAGAGGTCAAAGTTTGGCCCTCGCAACGCCACAACCACCAATGAGTCGTCTCATATCAGAGACATGGAAGAGGTCAAAGTTTGTCCCTCGCAACACCACAACCACCAATGAGTCGTCTCATATCGGAGACATGGAAGAGGTCTAAGTTTGGCCCTCGCAACGCCACAACCACCAATAAGTCGTCTCATATCAGAGACATGGAAGAGGTCAAAGTTTGGCCCTCGCAACGCCACAACCACCAATAAGTCGTCTCATATCGGAGACATGGAAGAGGTCAAAGTTTGGCCCTCGCAACGCCACAACCACCAATGAGTCGTCTCATATCGGAGACATGGAAGAGGTCAAAGTTTGTCCCTCGCAACACCACAACCACCAATACGTCGTCTCATATCGGAGACATGGAAGAGGTCAAAGTTTGTCCCTCGCAACACCACAACCACCAATGAGTCGTCTCATATCGGAGACATGGAAGAGGTCTAAGTTTGGCCCTCGCAACGCCACAACCACCAATAAGTCGTCTCATATCAGAGACATGGAAGAGGTCAAAGTTTGGCCCTCGCAACGCCACAACCACCAATAAGTCGTCTCATATCGGAGACATGGAAGAGGTCAAAGTTTGGCCCTCGCAACGCCACAACCACCAATGAGTCGTCTCATATCGGAGACATGGAAGAGGTCAAAGTTTGTCCCTCGCAACACCACAACCACCAATACGTCGTCTCATATCGGAGACATGGAAGAGGTCAAAGTTTGGCCCTCGCAACGCCACAACCACCAATGAGTCGTCTCATATCAGAGACATGGAAGAGGTCAAAGTTTGGCCCTCGCAACGCCACAACCACCAATGAGTCGTCTCATATCGGAGACATGGAAGAGGTCTAAGTTTGGCCCTCGCAACGCCACAACCACCAATAAGTCGTCTCATATCAGAGACATGGAAGAGGTCAAAGTTTGGCCCTCGCAACGCCACAACCACCAATAAGTCGTCTCATATCGGAGACATGGAAGAGGTCAAAGTTTGTCCCTCGCAACACCACAACCACCAATGAGTCGTCTCATATCGGAGACATGGAAGAGGTCAAAGTTTGTCCCTCGCAACACCACAACCACCAATGAGTCGTCTCATATCGGAGACATGGAAGAGGTCAAAGTTTGGCCCTCGCAACGCCGCAACCACCAATGAGTCGTCTCATATCGGAGACATGGAAGAGGTCAAAGTTTGGCCTCGCAACGCCGCAACCACCAATGAGTCGTCTCATATCGGAGACATGGAAGAGAACAAAGTTTGGCCCTCGCAACGCCACAACCACCAATGAGTCGTCTCATATCGGAGACATGGAAGAGGTCAAAGTTTGGCCCTCGCAACGCCGCAACCACCAATGAGTCGTCTCATATCGGAGACATGGAAGAGGTCAAAGTTTGGCCCTCGCAACGCCGCAACCACCAATGAGTCGTCTCATATCGGAGACATGCAAGAGGTCAAAGTTTGGCCCTCGCAACGCCGCAACCACCAATGAGTCGTCTCATATCGGAGACATGGAAGAGGTCAAAGTTTGGCCCTCGCAACTCCACAACCACCAATACGTCGTCTCATATCAGAGACATGGAAGAGGTCAAAGTTTGGCCCTCGCAACGCCACAACCACCAAAGAGTCGTCTCATATCGGAGACATGGAAGAGGTCAAAGTTTGTCCCTCGCAACACCACAACCACCAATGAGTCGTCTCATATCGGAGACATGGAAGAGGTCAAAGTTTGTCCCTCGCAACGCCACAACCACCAATAAGTCGTCTCATATCGGAGACATGGAAGAGGTCTAAGTTTGGCCCTCGCAACGCCACAACCACCAATAAGTCGTCTCATATCAGAGACATGGAAGAGGTCAAAGTTTGGCCCTCGCAACGCCACAACCACCAATAAGTCGTCTCATATCAGAGACATGGAAGAGGTCAAAGTTTGGCCCTCGCAACGCCGCAACCACCAATGAGTCGTCTCACATCGGAGACATGGAAGAGGTCAAAGTTTGGCCCTCGCAACGCCACAACCACCAATGAGTTGTCTCATATCGGAGACATGGAAGAGGTCAAAGTTTGGCCCTCGCAACGCCACAACCACCAATAAGTCGTCTCATATCGGAGACATGGAAGACGTCAAAGTTTGGTCCTCGCAACGCCACAACCACCAATGAGTCGTCTCATATCAGAGACATGGAAGAGTTTAAAGTTTGGCCCTCGCATCGCCTCAACCACCAATGAGTCGTCTCATATCAGAGACATGGAAGAGGTCAAAGTTTGGCCCTTGCAACGCCGCAACCACCAATGAGTCGTCTCATATCAGAGACATGGAAGAGGTCAAAGTTTGGCCCTCGCAACTCCACAACCACCAATACGTCGTCTCATATCAGAGACATGGAAGAGGTCAAAGTTTGGCCCTCGCAACGCCACAACCACCAATAAGTCGTCTCATACCGGAGACATGGAAGAGGTCAAAGTTTGGCCCTCGCAACGCCGCAACCACCAATGAGTCGTCTCATACCGGAGACATGGAAGAGGTCAAAGTTTGGCCCTCGCAACGCCACAACCACCAATAAGTCGTCTCATATCAGAGACATGGCAGAGGTCAAAGTTTGTCCCTCGCAACACCACAACCACCAATGAGTCGTCTCATATCAGAGACATGGAAGAGGTCAAAGTTTGTCCCTCGCAACACCACAACCACCAATGAGTCGTCTCATATCGGAGACATGGAAGAGGTCAAAGTTTGGCCCTCGCAACGCCACAACCACCAATGAGTCGTTTCATATCAGAGACATGGAAGAGGTCTAAGTTTGGCCCTCGCAACGCCACAACCACCAATAAGTCGTCTCATATCAGAGACATGGAAGAGGTCAAAGTTTGGCCCTCGCAACGCCACAACCACCAATAAGTCGTCTCATATCAGAGACATGGAAGAGGTCAAAGTTTGGCCCTCGCAACGCCAAAACCACCAATAAGTCGTGTCTCATATCAGAGACATGGAAGAGGTCAAAGTTTGGCCCTCGCAACGCCACAACCACCAATGAGTCGTCTCATATCAGAGACATGGAAGAGGTCAAAGTTTGGCCCTCGCAACACCACAACCACCAATGAGTCGTCTCATATCGGAGACATGGAAGAGGTCCAAGTTTGGCCCTCGCAACGCCACAACCACCAATGAGTTGTCTCATATCGGAAGCATGGAAGAGGTCAAAGTTTGGCCCTCGCAAAGCCACAACCACCAATAAGTCATCTCATATCGGAGACATGGAAGAGGTCTAAGTTTGGCCCTCGCAACACCACAACCACCAATAAGTCGTCTCATATCAAAGACATGGAAGAGGTCAAAGTTTGGCCCTCGCAACGCCACAACCACCAATAAGCCGTCTCATATCAGAGACATGGAAGAGGTCTAAGTTTGGCCCTCGCAACGCCACAACCACCAATAAGTCGTCTCATATCAGAGACATGGAAGAGGTCAAAGTTTGGCCCTCGCAACCACCAATGAGTCGTCTCATATCAGAGACATGGAAGAGGTCAAAGTTTGGCCCTCGCAACACAGCAACCACCAATGAGTCGTCTCATATCGGAGACATGGAAGAGGTCAAAGTTTGGACCTCGCAACGCCGCAACCACCAATGAGTCGTCTCATATCGGAGACATGGAAGAGGTCAAAGTTTGGCCCTCGCAACACCGCAACCACCAATGAGTCGTCTCATATCGGAGACATGGAAGAGGTCAAAGTTTGGCCCTCGCAACGCCGCAACCACCAATGAGTCGTCTCATATCGGAGACATGGAAGAGAACAAAGTTTGGCCCTCGCAACGCCGCAACCACCAATGAGTCGTCTCATATCGGAGACATGGAAGAGGTCAAAGTTTGGCCCTCGCAACGCCACAACCACCAATGAGTTGTCTCATATCGGAAGCATGGAAGAGGTCAAAGTTTGGCCCTCGCAACGCCACAACCACCAATAAGTCATCTCATATCGGAGACATGGAAGAGGTCTAAGTTTGGCCCTCGCAACGCCACAACCACCAATAAGTCGTCTCATATCAAAGACATGGAAGAGGTCAAAGTTTGGCCCTCGCAACGCCACAACCACCAATAAGTCGTCTCATATCAGAGACATGGAAGAGGTCAAAGTTTGGCCCTCGCAACGCCACAACCACCAATGAGTCGTCTCATATCAGAGACATGGAAGAGGTCAAAGTTTGGCCCTCGCAACTCCACAACCACCAATACGTCGTCTCATATCAGAGACATGGAAGAGGTCAAAGTTTGGCCCTCGCAACGCCACAACCACCAATAAGTCGTCTCATATCGGAGACATGGAAGAGGTCAAAGTTTGGCACTCGCAACGCCACAACCACCAATAAGTCGTCTCATATCAGAGACATGGAAGAGTTTAAAGTTTGGCCCTCGCAACGCCTCAACCACCAATGAGTCGTCTCATATCAGAGACATGGAAGAGGTCAAAGTTTGGCCCTAGCAACGCCGCAACCACCAATGAGTCGTCTCATATCAGAGACATGGAAGAGGTCAAAGTTTGGCCCTCGCAACACCGCAACCACCAATACGTCGTCTCATATCAGAGACATGGAAGAGGTCAAAGTTTGGCCCTCGCAACGCCACAACCACCAATAAGTCGTCTCATACCGGAGACATGGAAGAAGTCAAAGTTTGGCCCTCGCAACGCCGCAACCACCAATGAGTCGTCTCATACCGGAGACATGGAAGAGGTCAAAGTTTGGCCCTCGCAACGCCGCAACCACCAATGAGTCGTCTCATATCGGAGACATCGAAGAGGTCAAAGTTTGGCCCTCGCAACGCCGCCACCACCAATGAGTCGCCTCATATCGGAGACATCGAAGAGGTCAAAGTTTGGCCCTCGCAACGCCGCAACCACCAATGAGTAGTCTCATATCGGAGACATGGAAGAGGTCAAAGTTTGGCCCTCGCAACGCCGCAATAACCAATGAGTCGTCTCATATCGGAGACATGGAAGAGGTCAAAGTTTGGCCCTCGCAACGCCGCAACCACCAATGAGTCGTCTCATATCGGAGACATGGAAGAGGTCAAAGTTTGGCCCTCGCAACGCCGCAACCACCAATGAGTCGTCTCATATCGGAGACATGGAAGAGGTCAAAGTTTGGCCCTCGCAACGCCGCAACCACCAACGAGTCGTCTCATATCGGAGACATGGAAGAGGTCAAAGTTTGGCCCTCGCAACACCACAACCACCAATGAGTCGTCTCATATCGGAGACATGGAAGAGGTCAAAGTTTGGCCCTCGCAACGCCGCAACCATCAATGAGTCGTCTCATATCGGAGACATGGAAGAGGTCAAAGTTTGGCCCTCGCAACGCCACAACCACCAATGAGTCGTCTCATATCGGAGACATGGAAGAGGTCAAAGTTTGGCCCTCGCAACGCCACAACCACCAATAAGTCGTCTCATATCAGAGACATGGAAGAGGTCAAAGTTTGGCCCTCGCAACGCCACAACCACCAATAAGTCGTGTCTCATATCAGAGACATGGAAGAGGTCAAAGTTTGGCACTCGCAACGCCACAACCACCAATAAGTCGTCTCATATCAGAGACATGGAAGAGTTTAAAGTTTGGCCCTCGCAACGCCTCAACCACCAATGAGTCGTCTCATATCAGAGACATGGAAGAGGTCAAAGTTTGGCCCTAGCAACGCCGCAACCACCAATGAGTCGTCTCATATCAGAGACATGGAAGAGGTCAAAGTTTGGCCCTCGCAACACCGCAACCACCAATACGTCGTCTCATATCAGAGACATGGAAGAGGTCAAAGTTTGGCCCTCGCAACGCCACAACCACCAATAAGTCGTCTCATACCGGAGACATGGAAGAGGTCAAAGTTTGGCCCTCGCAACGCCACAACCACCAATAAGTCGTCTCATACCGGAGACATGGAAGAAGTCAAAGTTTGGCCCTCGCAACGCCGCAACCACCAATGAGTCGTCTCATACCGGAGACATGGAAGAGGTCAAAGTTTGGCCCTCGCAACGCCGCAACCACCAATGAGTCGTCTCATATCGGAGACATCGAAGAGGTCAAAGTTTGGCCCTCGCAACGCCGCCACCACCAATGAGTCGCCTCATATCGGAGACATCGAAGAGGTCAAAGTTTGGCCCTCGCAACGCCGCAACCACCAATGAGTAGTCTCATATCGGAGACATGGAAGAGGTCAAAGTTTGGCCCTCGCAACGCCGCAACAACCAATGAGTCGTCTCATATCGGAGACATGGAAGAGGTCAAAGTTTGGCCCTCGCAACGCCGCAACCACCAATGAGTCGTCTCATATCGGAGACATGGAAGAGGTCAAAGTTTGGCCCTCGCAACGCCGCAACCACCAATGAGTCGTCTCATATCGGAGACATGGAAGAGGTCAAAGTTTGGCCCTCGCAACGCCGCAACCACCAACGAGTCGTCTCATATCAGAGACATGGAAGAGGTCAAAGTTTGTCCCTCGCAACACCACAACCACCAATGAGTCGTCTCATATCGGAGACATGGAAGAGGTCAAAGTTTGGCCCTCGCAACGCCGCAACCATCAATGAGTCGTCTCATATCGGAGACATGGAAGAGGTCGAAGTTTGTCCCTCGCAACGCCGCAACCACCAATGAGTCGTCTCATATCGGAGACATGGAAGAGGTCAAAGTTTAGCAGCTGGAAGGAAACTCACAGTGAAGGGTTGCAACAACAAGTCTCGAGTGCCGACTAGAATGAGGGAAACAGGGATATTTTCTTCCTGAAATGTGTGACTGACAAAAGAAATGGAGCGAGAAACAAATGTCCACTGCAGAGGACACTTGTTCACTGGACGATGTACGGTAGAGCAGGGGTTCTTATCCTTTTTGACCTCGGGGCCCAACTTTTCCACTACAGAGGAGCCCGGGGCCCACAATAATATTAACACGGAATTAGAAATCTTACTCTAGATTTTAATCGCTTTTAATAATGATATCTAACCTACTTACAGTTTACAACCTTGTCAAATGACATGAAAGTAGGGCTGGGCGATATATGGAATATACTGGATAAATCGCAGGTTTGTCTCTGTGCGATATAGAAAATGACTATATGGTAGGGGTGTAACAGTACGTGTATATGTATTGAACCGTTTCGGTACAGGGGGTTTGGTTTGGTTCGGAGGTGTACCGAACGAGTTTCCACACAAACATATAAAGTAGCCGCCTAAGCTAAAGTCTTAACAAGCTGCTCCGCTTCTTCTGCCTCTGTCTCTGTCAGTCCTCTACACAGCACCCAGCATTGTCCCACCCACACAACCATCTGATTGGTTACACACAGAGCGGTAACAGCCAATCAGCAGTGCGTATTCAGAGCGCATGTAGTCAGTGCTTAGCGTTTAGCAGGTAATCATCAGGCAGCGGACTCTCCAGTCTCGCTCGCAGTCCTGGCTTGAGGTGAAGGCTAATTCGCTTTTAGCGTAACGTTAGCTCATTTTGCGGTGTGTGTGTGTGTGTTACGGACCGCAAAGCCCTGTCTTTCTGTTATTTCACTTGACCTTTTTCTGTGTTGATTGAGCTGTGTTGAAGCAGCAAAAAAAGGACATTATGTTAAAGGCCTACTGAAAGCCACTACTACCGACCACGCAGTCTGATAGTTTATATATCAATGATGAAATCTTAACATTGCAACACATGCCAATACGGCCGGGTTAACTTATAAAGTGACATTTTAAATTTCCCGCTAAACTTCCGGCTGAAAACGTCTATGTATGATGACGTATTCGCGTGACGTCAATCGTTGAAACGGAAGTATGCGGACACATTGAATCCTATACAAAAAGCTCTGTTTTCATCTCAAAATTCCACAGTATTCTGGACATCTGTGTTGGTGAATCTTTTGCAATTTGTTTAATGAACAATGGAGACAGCAAAGAAGAAAGCTGTAGGTGGGATCGGTGTATTAGCGGCTGGCTACAGCAACACAACTAGGAGGACTTTGAGTTGGATAGCAGACGCGCTATCCGCCGCTAGCCACCGACCGCACAGATGATCGATTGAAGTCCTTCGTCGCGCCGTCGATCGCTGGAACGCAGGTGAGCACGGGTGTTGATGAGCAGATGAGGGCTGGCGTAGGTGGAGAGCTAATGTTTTTAGCAGAGCTCTGTCGAGGTCCCGTAGCTAAGTTAGCTTCAATGGCGTCGTTAGCAACAGCATTGCTAGGCTTCGCCAGGCTGGACAGCATTAACCATGTGGTTACAGGTCCAGTGTTTGGTTCGGTGTCTCCTGATAGTAGAAGTAATAGTAGTATTGTTGATTTTCTGTCTATCCTTCCAGTCAGGGGCATGTTTCTTCTGTTTCTATCCTTTAAGCACAATGCTATCACGTTAGCTCCGAAGCTAAAGTGCTTCACCGATGTATTGTCGTGGAGATAAAAGTCACTGTGAATGTCCATTTCGCGTTCTCGACTCTCATTTTCAAGAGGATATAGTATCCGAGGTGGTTTAAAATACAAATCCGTGATCCACAATAGAAAAAGGAGAGAGTGTGGAATCCAAATGAGCCAGCTTGTACCTAAGTTATGGTCAGAGCGAAAAAAGATACGTCCTGCACTGCACTCTAATCCTTCACTCTCACTTTCCTCATCCACAAATCTTTCATCCTCGCTCAAATTAATGGGGTAATCGTCGCTTTCTCGGTCCGAATCGCTCTCGCTGCTGGTGTAAACAATGTGCAGATGTGAGGAGCCCGTCAACCTGTGACGTCACGCTACTTCCGGTACAGGCAAGGCTTTTTTATCAGCGACCAAAAGTTGCGAACTTTATCGTCGATGTTCTCTACTAAATCCTTTCAGAAAAAATATGGCAATATCGCGAAATGATCAAGTATGACACATAGAATGGATCTGCTATCCCCGTTTAAATAAGAACATTTCATTTCAGTAGGCCTTTAAATGAAGAGTTTCTGTCTCTGATAGTTGATATAATAATGTAAGTGCATCATTAAGCCTACATGAACTCCATGGTGTTCAGGGATGAATAGTCTCTCCTATTGCTATTGTACTATTTTTTCAGCTATAGTTACATGAATCATTAGTAATGCAGCAGCCTAGTTTTGAATGGCAAGGTCCCTGCTATCACATGTTGATAAAAATATTACATTTACATAATAAAAATCAACTACAGGCTTCCCAAATGCTGTCATAAATTAAGCATGATGAGTTGACTTGAAACTGTTTAATGTTGCACTTTTTATATGTAGAAGAAAAGTTGTGTCATTTTATTTCATCTGAGCAACAACTTGAGGCAGTTTAATGTTGATTAACGTGGACCCCGACTTAAACAAGTTGAAAAACTAATTGGGGTGTTACCATTTAGTGGTCAATTGTGCGGAATATGTACTGTACTGGGCAATCTACTAATAAAAGTCTCAATCAATCAATCAATCAAAAAAAGCACTTTATATGTAGAAAGGTTTTGTGAAGAAACCATTCTGAGCCTTATCTTATTTAGTTTTTATTTTATATATGTTGACCACATTAACCCTGGCAATGGACCCTGTGTGTATATGTATGTTATGCCATTGTTTACAAATTTGGTAAATAAACAACCAAAAAATGTATATTTTGTTGTTTTCTTACTGTACCGAAAACGAACCGAACCGTGACCTCTAAACCGAGGTACGTACCCAACCGACATTTTTGTGTACGGTTACACCCCTAATAGAATCATCATTCTGCTGTGATTATATGTATCAAGTGTTCATTCAAGGCTAAGGCAAAATATCCAGATATATACGGTGTATCGTGACATGGCCTAAAAATATGCAGATATTAATAAAAGGCCATATCGCCCAGCCCTAATTCAAACTACTCTTACATTCATACTACATTCTGTCAGCATTTCAGTTCAATTTCAATTGCACTGAAGACATGCACCTGGGGATAGGTCCCTCCCACTTCCAAAGACATGCACCTGGGGATAGGTCCCTCCCACTTCCAAAGACATGCACCTGGGGATAGGTCCCTCCCACTTCCAAAGACATGCACCTGGGGATAGGTCCCTCCCACTTCCAAAGACATACACCTGGGGATAGGTCCCTCCCACCTCCAGAGACATGCACCTGGGGATAGGTCCCTACCACTTCCAAAGACATGCACCTGGGGATAGGTCCCTCCCACTTCCAAAGACATGCACCTGGGGATAGGTCCCTCCCACTTCCAAAGACATGCACCTGGGGATAGGTCCCTCCCACTTCCAAAGACACGCACCTGGGGATAGGTCCCTCCCACTTCCAAAGACATGCACCTGGGGATAGGTCCCTCCCACTTCCAAAGACATGCACCTGGGGATAGGTCCCTCCCACTTCCAAAGACATGCACCTGGGGATAGGTCCCTCCCACTTCCAAAGACATGCACCTGGGGATAGGTCCCTCCCACTTCCAAAGACACGCACCTGGGGATAGGTCCCTCCCACTTCCAAAGACATGCACCTGGGGATAGGTCCCTCCCACTTCCAAAGACACGCACCTGGGGATAGGTCCCTCCCACTTCCAAAGACACGCACCTGGGGATAGGTCCCTCCCACTTCCAAAGACATGCACCTGGGGATAGGCCCCTCCCACCTCCAAAGACATGCACATGGGGATAGGCCCCTCCCACCTACAAAGACATACACCTGGGGATAGGTCCCTCCCACTTCCAAAGACATGCACCTGGGGATAGGCCCCTCCCACCTCCAAAGACATGCACATGGGGATAGGCCCCTCCCACCTACAAAGACATACACCTGGGGATAGGCCCCTCCCACCTCCAAAAACATGCACCTGGGGATAGGTATATATACATATAAAGTCAACTTGTTGTTCTACTCTACTTCTACTTTAATGATATTTTGCAGGCAAAAAGTGGACTTGAAACAAAAGAAGTGTGTGTGGTCATCATCATCATCATCATCATCATCATCATCATCATCATCATCATCACACTCACCTCTCGGTCTCTTTCTATCTCCAGGCCGGCCTCCAGCAGGTTGGCCTCAAACTCTTGCCGGATGAGATGCATGTCGTGGTCGGCAGGCTCGGCCGCCTCGTCGCCTCCTCCACTGTCCAGCTCCATAAACACCTCGCCGATGCTCACAGACTCCCCGCCGCCTCCTTTCCCCTCCGAGCCCAGCGACGGCGGGAAGTTGCCGTTGGAGACGATGGACAGTCGGTCGTGGGAAACCGAGGTGCTGGCGGGGGAGCGCATGGAGATGTGTCTCCGCTGATGGAACACCAGAACGTAGTCGACTTTCCGGCGGCCGTCGGAGAAGTGGAGGCCCTCGCCGCTGTCTTTGGGGCTCCATACCGGACTCACCACCTGGAGTTTGATTGATTGAGACTTTTATTAGTAGATTGCACAGTACAGTACATATTCCGTACAATTGACCACTAAATGGTAACACCCCAATAAGTTTATCAACTTGTTTAAGTCGGGGTCCACGCAAATTGATTCATGGTACAAATATATACTATCAGCATAATTAGGGATGATGTTTGATAAGAAATGATCGAGTTCGAGCCTATTATCGAATCCTCTTATCGAACCGATTCCTTGTCGATTCTCTTATCGAGTCCAGATAGGTTGTTGTATATGGAAAAAAACACACAATATTTGGTTTAACAAAAGCTCACTTTTATTATATAAGAAAAAAATAAAATCTAATAAATAAATAAATATTGACTGTTACCTCCAAAAAAATAAAATAAAATAAATAAATATTGACTGTTGTTACGTACTATATTAAGTGGGATTTTTCAGAAAAATAAATATATACAGTAACACAAAAACAACCTGTCTCTGTGATCACTATAGGTGTATAAATAATAATATAGTGTTAAATAAAATCAGCCCCTTGGGCACAAAACTGAAAATAATACAGCTCTCCAAAAAGTGCACTTCTGCTGCTATTGGAACATACTAACTACAGCTATTACTCAGGAAAAGGCTCAACAGGACTCCGCTGGACCTGCAGAACTTGCTGACACGGAGCCAGACCTTGCTGACCAAGGACTGACAGCAGTGTCCGCGTCACCTGCTGTTGAGAGACTGTCTAGACCAGGGGCCATTTGTGGCCCGCAACTAATTGTTTGCCGGCCCGCCACACATTCTGGAAATGCTATTGATAAAAAATAAAAATGAACATTAAAAAAAGTGGAAAGAGGTGAAATCTAACGAGAAAAAGTTGCAATGTTGACAGAAAGCTGCCATGCAGGCTGTTTTTTTTTTCTTTTGTCTTTCTTTTTTTGCCACTGCTCAAAAAAAAAAAATAATGACAAAAAATCCATGTTAAAATTAATTATTTTCAAAGCTCCAATTAGTTCAAATGTTTCACTTTAAAATGTTTTATGTGGTAAATATTGCATATATTGTGTAGTAGCCATATAAAAACAAAGTTTTCTTTGACAAAAGAGCATAAAACAAACAAAATAATAGTTCAAACGTAAAATCGACAGAAATATCTGAAGTTGATCTCGTAACTTAAGTGATGAAAGTAAAAAAAAAAAAAAAAAAGAATAAAAATGTATCACTTTATGAGTGGGGCACCTTTTGGATCCCAAATATATTTAGTGGTATTTTATTTATCTTTTCACTGTGATGACTCAAAAATACTAAATAATTAAAATCAATGGTGTCCTGCATTATTTATATTTTAGGGCTCTAATTACTAAATACTGCATATTTCAGTTTTACTATAAAAAACAAAGTTGTTTTTGACAGAAAAGCCATAAAACCTTTTTTTTTTAAGTTGATATGGAGATTTACTGTAAGCGTTAAATAAAAAATAACAATACAAATTAGACTTATTTTTTAACATTTTAATAACTGAGACCCTTTATGGTCCCCGGGATCCCTAAAGGTAAAATAAATACAAAAAATCCATATATTTTGTTATGGTTTGGAAATGAAAAACATCAAAATGGCCCCCACATGCTTAAATTTTTCCGTTTGCGGCCCTCAGTGGAAAAAGTTTGGACACCCCTGGTCTAGACCTAAGAAACATGTTCAGCCACCTAAGAGGCTGATTGAGAGTTGTTAAGAACTCTTGGCTTTTTCAAGTTGTTTAAAAAAAAAAAAAAAAAAAGTGTTGACATAACTGTTTGTTATGATGCTTTGACATTTTTGCACTTTATTTCTTTATTGAAAGAGAATTCTACGAAGAGAAAAGTTGTTTGCAAATGTGGTTACATTGCTAAAAAAATGAAAAGTTAAAGCTAAAAAAAGAAATACACTTTATTGAGTTAACATTATTTCTTTATAGGGGGAAAGACGTGATGTTATGAGCTAGGAATATAACAACTACACTACCCAGCATGCAACGGGAGTGACGAGCATGCGCGGTAGCCCCGAAAAGTGCTGTTGCATGTCGCCACCCGGCAGCTAAGAATGAGGTTATGAGCACGCTGTGAAAGTAAACGTCAAGAACTCAGCCAACACGCCTCATCTGCATCATCTTGAAGATGTAAAGTGATGTTTTTTAATGACCGTAAGTCTTCAATTATACAAAGTATTTCAATGGTTGGAATCTGCGCTTATGGATAATATACTAGTTACTATGGTAATCTAATTAGTTACTATGGTCATCTAATTAGTTACTATGGTAATGTAAGTCACAGCAGCTCAGACGAGGCACCAAGCAGTGTGGGCGGGAAGACTTTCCACAGACGCAGAAGGAGATTTTCACAACAAAGTTCTAAAGCTTAGTGGTATATAGAATAGAATAGAAAGTACTTTATTGATCCCTGGGGGGAATCAGATTGTAGGTGGGTTTATTTTATACCCTTCGCGTTCATATTCCACTGTTTGTTGCGTTTTTATTGCGTTTCACTTGATTGTAAAATATGTCGATCACGTTCATATTTTGTCAATATTCAGTGTTTTATCGTTTATAGAAAAATGTAAAATTCCATTACGTTTTTTAAGGCGGTCTGTCATAACGTTTTTAAGCATTTAATCAGACATTATTGTGAGGTTTTGTATTAGTGTTCCTAAAAATAGATATATCGGCCCCCAGACACATTTTCTTCTCTAAATGTGGCCCGGGCCTGTACTACAGTACTACTGGTTAAATAGTCCAAACCCGTTTAGGCGGCCAACTCGTCGGGCCTGAATCAACGTCACCTTCTGTGCCTTCCCAATGTGTGGCGCATGCTGGCACGTGACACTGTGTCCAACACGGTGACCCCACGGGGGGACAAAAAGCGCTGCGAGAAACGGCCGTGACGGCGAGAGAAAAAGAGCCTGCAGGCACGCACACGCTGCAGTGTTGACTGGCACATTGCAGAGGACGCACTGTACGGAAGTAGTGCGCCATGTTGTTTACTGCCACCCACCTTGATATATGACGCCACTCTTGCTCTCCTGCACTTGAAGTAATTGATGGAGTTGCAGTGTGCCAACGTTGACTTGTTGTCATTCATTGTTGTGACTGCCCTCACTTAAAGGCCTACTGAAAGCCACTACTACCGACCACGCAGTCTGATAGTTTATATATCAATGATGAAATCTTAACATTATAACACATGCCAATACGGTCGGGTTAACTTATAAAGTGACATTTTAAATTTGCCGCTAAACTTCCGGTTCGAAACGCCTCTGAGGATGACGTATGCGCGTGACGTAGCCCGGCGAACACGGGTATGCCTTCCACATTGAATACAATACGAAAAAGCTCTGTTTTCATTTCATAATTCCACAGTATTCTGGACATCTGTGTTCGTGAATCTGTTGCAATCATGTTCATTGCATTATGGAGAAGGAAGCTGAACAAGCAAAGAAGAAAGTTGTCGGTGCGAAATGGACGTATTTTTCGAACGTAGTCAGCAACAACAGTACACAGCCGGCGCTTCTTTGTTTACATTCCCGGAAGATGCAGTCAAGATGGAAGAACTCGGATAACAGAGACTCTAACCAGGAGGACATTTGACTTGGATACACAGACGCCTGTAGAGAACTGGGACAACACAGACTCTTACCAGGATTACTTTGATTTGGATGACAAAGACGCAGACGTGCTACTGTGAGTATGCAGCTTTGGCTTTTTTTTGCGTATGTACGTAACTTTTTTAAAATATATAAGCTTTATGAACCTTGGGTTAGGTGAACGGTCTTTTGGGCTGAGTGATTGTGTGTGTTGATCATGTGTTTGAATTGTATTGGCGTGTTCTATGGAGCTAGGAGCTAGCAGAGGAGCTAGCATAACACGTACCGTACCTACGTGCGCGTCACGTACGTAAGTTTTTAAAAATATATAAGCTTTATGAACCTTGGGTTAGGTGAACGGTCTTTTGGGCTGAGTGATTGTGTGTGTTGATCAGGTGTTTGAATTGTATTGGCGTGTTCTATGGAGCTAGGAGCTAGCAGAGGAGCTAGGAGCTAGTAAATAAACACAAGACATATATATACTCTATTAGCCACAACACAACCAGGCTTATATTTATTATATGCCACAAATTAATCCCGCATAACAAACACCTAGGTGTTTGTTATGCTAGCTCCTAGCTACTAACTCTTGTCCATACAACCCGCAAATACAATTCAAACACCTGCACAACACACACACTCACTCAGCCCAAAGGACCGTTCACCTAACCCAAGGTTCATTAAAGGCCTACTGAAAGCCACTACTAGCGACCACGCAGTCTGATAGTTTATATATCAATGATGAAATCTTAACATTGCAACACATGCCAATACGGCCGGGTTAACTTATAAAGTGACATTTTAAATTTCCCGGGGAACTTCCGGTTCAAAACGCCTTTGAGGAGGACGTATGCGCGTGACGTAGCGAGTGAAACAGAGGTATGGCTTCCCCATTGAAGCCAATACGAAATAGCTCTGTTTTCATCTCATTATTCCACAGTATTCTGGACATCTGTGTTGGTGAATCTGTTGCAATTTGTTCATTGCGTTATGGAGAAAGAAGCTGAGCAAGCAAAGAAGAAAGTCGGTGCGAAGCGGAGTATTTTGCGAGGGAAGTCAGCAACACAACACAGTCGGTGTTTCATTGTTTACATTCCCGAAAGATGCAGTCAAGATCGAAGAACTCGGACAACAGAGAATCTTACCAGGAGGACTTTGACTTCGTTAACAGACGCAGACGCGATACCGTGAGTACGCTTCCAAACATTTGATCGCTTGCTATAACTAGCTCGAGCTAGTAGCTAGGAGCTAGCATAACAAACACCTAGGTGTTTGTTATGCGGGATTAATTTGTGGCATATTAAATATAAGCCTGGTTGTGTTGTGGCTAATAGAGTATATATATGTCTTGTGTTTATTTACTGTTGTAGTCATTCCCAGCTGAATATCAGGTCCCACCCGCGCGCTTCCAAACATTTGATCGCTTGCCCGTACGTGCGTGTCATGTACGTAACTTTGGTTAAATATATAAGCTTTATGAACCTTGGGTTAGGTGAACGGTTCTTTGGGCTGAGTGAGTGTGTGTGTTGTGCAGGTGTTTGAATTGTATTGGCGGGTTATATATTAGGGATCCCGTCCATATTACCCGCTCGAGCTATAACTAGCTCGAGCTAGTAGCTAGGAGCTAGCATAACAAACACCTAGGTGTTTTTATGTGGGATTAATTTGTGGCATATTAAATATAAGCCTGGTTGTGTTGTGGCTAATAGAGTATATATATGTCTTGTGTTTATTTACTGTTGTAGTCATTCCCAGCTGAATATCAGGTCACCCCCGGCTCTCACAGCATCTTCCCTATCTGAATAGCTTCAACTCCCCACTAGTCCTTCACTTGCACTTTCCTCATCCACAAATCTTTCATCCTCGCTCAAATTAATGGGGAAATTGTCGCTTTCTCGGTCCGAATCTCTCTCACTTCATGCGGCCATCATTGTAAACAATAGGGAACTTTGCGTATATGTTCAACTGACTACGTCACGCTACTTCCGGTAGGGGCAAGGCTTTTTTTTAATCAGATACCAAAAGTTGCGATCTTTATCGTCGTCGTTCTCTACTAAATCCTTTCAGCAAAAATATGGCAATATCGCGAAATGATCAAGTATGACACATAGAATAGATCTGCTATCCCCGTTTGAATAAAAAAAAATCATTTCAGTAGGCCTTTAAGCTTATATATTTACCCAAAGTTACGTACGTGACACGCACGTACGGGCAAGCGATCAAATGTTTGGAAGCGCAGCTGCGTACTCACGGTACCGCGTCTGCGTCTGTGTATCCAAATCAAAGTAATCCTGGTAAGAGTCTGTGTTGTCCCAGTTCTCTACAGGCGTCTGTGTATCGAAGTCAAAGTCCTCCTGGTAAGATTCTCTGTTGTCCGAGTTCTTCGATCTTGACTGCATCTTTCAGGAATGTAAACAATGAAACACCGGCTGTGTTGTGTTGCTGACTTCCCTCGCAAAATACTCCGCTTCGCACCGACAACTTTCTTCTTTGCTTGCTCATAGGGCATTCACACATAGGGCTGAGCTTCTTTCTCCATAATGCAATGAACAAATTGCAACAGATTCACCAACACAGATGTCCAGAATACTGTGGAATAATGAGATGAAAACAGAGCTATTTTGTATTGGCCTCAATGGGGGAGCCATACCTCTGTTAAACTGGCTATGTCACGCGCATACGTCCTCCTCCAAAGGAGTTTTCAACCGGAAGTTTAGCGGGAAATTTAAAATTGCACTTTATAAGTTAACCCGGCCGCATTGGCATGTGTTGCAATGTTAAGATTTCATCATTGATATATAAACTATCAGACTGCATGGTCGGTAGTAGTGGCTTTCAGTAGGCCTTTAAGAAAAACCTTTTTCAAGCAGCTATTGCAAGGAATTTAGGGATTTCACCATCTACGCTCCGTAATATCATCAAAGGGTTGAGAGAATCTGGAGAAATCACTGCACGTAAGCAGCTAAGCCCGTGACCTTCCATCCCTCAGGCTGTACTGCATCAACAAGCCACATCAGTGTGTAAAGGGTATCACCACATGGGCTCAGGAACACTTCAGAAACCCACTGTCAGTAACTACAGTTGGTCGCTACATCTGTAAGTGCAAGTTAAAACTCTCCTATGCAAGGCCAAAACCGTTTATCAACAACACCCAGAAACGCCGTCGGCTTCGCTGGGCCTGAGCTCATCTAAGATGGACTGATACAAAGTGGAAAAGTGTTCTGTGGTCTGACGAGTCCACATTTCAAATTGTTTATGGAAACTGTGGACGTCGTGTCCTCCGGATCAAAGAGGAAAAGAACCATCCGGATTGTTATAGACGCAAAGTGTAAAAGGCAGCATGTGTGATGGTATGGGGGTGTATTAGTGCCCAAGACATGGGTAACTTACACATCTGTGAAGGCACCATTAATGCTGAAAGGTACATACAGCTTTTGGAGCAACATATGTTGCCATCCAAGCAACGTTACCATGGACGCCCCTGCTTATTTCAGCAAGACAATGCCAAGCCACGTGTTACATCAACGTGGCTTCATAGTAAAAGAGTGCGGGTACTAGACTGGCCTGCCTGTAGTCCAGACCTGTTTCCCATTGAAAATGTGTGAAGCCTAAAATAGCACAAGGGAGACCCCCGGACTGTTGAACAACTTAAGCTGTACATCAAGCAAGAATGGGAAAGAATTCCACCTGAGAAGCTTCAAAAATGTGTCTCCTCAGTTCCCAAACCTTTACTGAGTGTTGTTAAAAGGAAAGGCCATGTAACACAGTGGTGAACATGCCCTTTCCCAACTACTTTGGCACGTGTTGCAGCCATGAAATTGTAAGTTAATGATTATTTGCACAAAAAAAAAAAAAGTTTATCAGTTTAAACATCAAATATGTTGTCTTTGTAGCACATTCAACGGAATATGGGTTGAAAAGGATTTGCAAATCATTGTATTCCGTTTATATTTACATCTAACACAATTTCCCAACTCATATGGAAACGGGGTTTGTAGATAAAACACTGCGGATGGACGTTAGCAGCTAACTAGCTAGCCATGTCTTAAAGCAGCTCTTCCTGAGGGTGTTTCAGTGTTATAACTTCACCGTTATCTTGACTTTTTACACCAAAATGCGTCCATTCTCCCTTTTCTGTCTACACACTGTGTCTGCTTGTAAGTACTCTGTGTGTGTGCGCTGCCCAACATGCTCCTCTGCTCCTAAAACCAGCAATGTCATGTTGTGACGACGCGCCGTCATGCCTGTTAAAAAAAGGGGGGGCGAGGAGAACCGGTACTTTTTAGAGGCGGTATAGTACAGAATATGATATATTAGTATGGCGGTACTATACTAGTACCCGGTATACCGTACAACAAAAGTACACTGCGACACCCGTTTGATGATATTACAGCAAGAAGTACATGATGTAGTATTATGTAACCATTTGAATGAACATGAGCATCAGCGGCTACGTCGGCGCACGCACACACACACACACACACACACACACACACACACACACACACACACACACACACACACACACACACACACACACACACACACACACAAGTGGCTGTTTGGCAGCTTCTCCAAAACCCTGAAGTGAGAACCTTCTGGCACAGAGTGGGCAGTCTCCTCACCTTTGGCTGTTTCAGTCTTTATTTAGACAGATAGTTGAGAGGGAGACAACACTGAGGACACACTCTGCAGGCAGATTTGACAACATCTCTATTGTCAAAAGGAACTACTGTACATACTGTACATGGAACTACTGTACATACTGTACATGGAACTACTGTACATGGAACTACTGTACATACCGTAGATGTAATAATATATAGTGCAGTGTTTCCCATAAACTGCCAAGATACCTGTGGCGGTGGGGGCGTGGCTATGGGCGTGGTCACCATGACATCATCGAATAATTTGCATAATTTACTACAATGATATGATTTTCTCTAAAAAGGCTCAAAAAATGTATACTTACTAATTAATACTAACAGTTTTGTTTTAAACGT
>NC_084742.1:60364156-60396656 GCF_033978785.1 Entelurus aequoreus | reverse complement strand
CCCGTTTCCATATGAGTTGGGAAATTGTGTTAGATGTAACTATAAACGGAATACAATGATTTGCAAATCATTTTCAAGCCATATTCAGTTGAATATGCTACAAAGACAACATATTTGATGTTCAAACTCATAAACATTTTTTTTTTTTTTGCAAATAATCATTAACTTTAGAATTTGATGGCAGCAACACGTGACAAAGAAGTTGGGAAAGGTGGCAATAAATACTGATAAAGTTGAGGAATGCTCATCAAACACTTATTTGGAACATCCCACAGGTGAACAGGCAAATTGGGAACAGGTGGGTGCCATGATTGGCTATAAAAGTAGATTCCATGAAATGCTCAGTCATTCACAAACAAGGATGGGGCGAGGGTCACCACTTTGTCAACAAATGCCTGAGCAAATTGTTGAACAGTTTAAGAAAAACCTTTCTCAACCAGCTACTGCAAGGAATTTAGGGATTTCAGCATCTACGCTCCGTAATATCATCAAAGGGTTCAGAGAATCTGGAGAAATCACTGCACGTAAGCAGCTAAGCCCGTGACCTTCCATCCCTCAGGCTGTACTGCATCAACAAGCCACATCGGTGTGTAAAGGATATCACCACATGGGCTCAGGAACACTTCAGACACCCGCTGTCAGTAACTACAGTTGGTCGCTACATCTGTAAGTGCAAGTTAAAACTCTCCTATGCAAGGCCAAAACCGCTTATCAACAACACCCAGAAACGCCGTCTGCTTCGCTGGGCCTGAGCTCATCTAAGATGGACTGATACAAAGTGGAAAAGTGTTCTGCGGTCTGACGAGTCCACATTTCATATTGTTTTTGGAAACTGTGGACGTCGTGTCCTCCGGACCAAAGAGGAAAAGAACCATCCGGACTGTTTTAGGGTCAAAGTGTAAAAGTCAGCATGTGTGATGGTATGGGGGTGTATTAGTGCCCAAGACATGGGTAACTTACACATCTGTGAAGGCACCATTAATGCTGAAAGGTACATACAGCTTTTGGAGCAACATATGTTGCCATCCAAGCAACGTTATCATGGACGCCCCTGCTTATTTCAGCAAGACAATGCCAAGCCACGTATTACATCAACGTGGCTTCATAGTAAAAGAGTGCAGGTACTAGACTGGCCTGCCTGTAGTCCAGACCTGTCTCCCATTGAAAATGTGTGGTGCATTATGAAGCCTAAAATACCACAACGGAGACCTACTTAGGTGTACTACACTACTGTATTTAATGTTGTCATTATGGTGGTACTTAATGAATACTTAGGTCTACTACACTACTGTATTTAATGTTGTCATTATGGTGGTACTTAATGAATACCTAGGTCTACTACACTACTGTATTTAATGTTGTCATTATGGTGGTACTTAATGAATACTTAGGTCTACTACACTACTGTATTTAATGTTGTCATTATGGTGGTACTTAATGAATACTTAGGTCTACTACACTACTGTATTTAATGTTGTCATTATGATGGTACTTAATGAATACTTAGGTCTACTACACTACTGTATTTAATGTTGTCATTATGGTGGTACTTAATGAATACTTAGGTCTACTACACAACTGCTGAGTGTTTTCTGAGGTGTTCTTAGTGAAAAAGTGTGAGAAGAACTGCTTAGATCAATTTTAGGTCTGTGGATAAAAAGTTATTTTTGTTTTGTTTTCTGCTCTTTTTGTCAAAGCCCCGTTTTAATGGAAAAAAAAACAGAAAAAGTGTATTATTTTCCCCCAGAAAAATATATCAAAGTGTAATATTTGATGTGAGGTCATTGGAGCATGAAATAGGTCAATAATTCAAAACACTGATTTTAATTCATTATTATTTTTTGAGCTATGATAGTTTAATAAAACAAAACCCACTAAAATTCCCAAAAAGGTCCCAGTCATAAAAGTGTAAAAAAAAAGGTGATAAGTGTTTTTACTTTCAACACTTAAATCAACTTCAAATCTCTCCATCAATTATACATTTTTATTATTTGTTTTTGTTACTTTGCTTTATGCCCTTTTTTGTCAAAGAAAACTTTGTTTTGAACATGGCAAACGCAAAATATGCAGTATTTCCCCAGAAAATATTTCAAAGTGTAACATTTGATGTGAAGTACTTGGATCCTTCAATAATTCATAACATTACTTATTATATTTCATTATTGTTTTTGAGCAATGACCGTTGATGATTGGGCCCCACTCACAAAAGTGTGAAAAAATAAGTCAGACATTTTTACTTCAACACTTTGTTTGTTTTATGCTCTTTTTGTCAATGAAAGTGTTGTTTTTAATATGGCAAACACACTAAATATGCAATATTTACCCCAAAAAAATATTTCAAAGTGGAATATTTGATGTGAAATAATTGGAACCTTCAATAGTTCAATAATTCATAACAAGCTTTTTTTGACACTGAATTTATGTAACTGAATTTTTTGCATTTGAATTTTGCAAAAAATCTAATTATGCTGACAATTTAATGGAAAATACATTTTAAAATTAAGTGTATAAAACATGTGTTTTAAAATTCAATATAAAGAACATTCTGTGTAAAAAATTAAATGTAAAAAAAATTCAGTGTAAGGAAAACTGAGTGTATAAAAATTCAGAGTAATAAATATTCAGAGTAAAAAAAAATTCAGTGTATCAAAATTCAGGGTAAAATATATTCTGTGTAAAAAAATGTCAATGTATAAAAAATCAGAGTAAAAAAAATTCAGTGTATCAAAATTCAGTGTAAAAAATTTCAGAGTAAAATAAATTCAGTGTATAAAAATTCAGAGTAAAATAAATTATTTTTACACTGAATTTGTTTTACTCTGATTTTTTACACTGATTTTTTTTACATTGAATTTTTTTACACTGAGTTTATTTTACTCTGATTTTTTATACATTGACATTTTTTTACACAGAATATATTTTACCCTGAATTTTGATACACTGAATTTTTTTTACTCTGAATATTTATTACTCTGAATTTTTATACACTCAGTTTTCCTTTTTTTTTTTTTACACTGAATTATTTATACTGAATTTATTTTACCCTAAATTTATTTTACTCACTATAGTACCTTAATGATTGGACTACGGAGTCACTATAGTTCCTTAATCATTGGACTACAGAGTCACTATAGTACCTTAATGATTGGACTACAGAGTCACTATAGTACCTTAATGATTGGACTACAGAGTCACTATAGTACCTTTATGATTGGACTACAGAGTCACTATAGTTCCTTAATCATTGGACTACAGAGTCACTATAGTACCTTAATGATTGGACTACGGAGTCACTATAGTCCTTAATGATTGGACTACGGAGTCACTATAGTCCTTAATCATTGGACTACAGAGTCACTATAGTACCTTAATGATTGGACTACGGAGTCACTATAGTTCCTTAATCATTGGACTACAGAGTCACTATAGTACCTTAATGATTGGACTACAGAGTCACTATAGTACCTTAATGATTGGACTACAGAGTCACTATAGTTCCTTAATCATTGTACTACAGAGTCACTATAGTACCTTAATGATTGGACTACGGAGTCACTATAGTTCCTTAATCATTGGACTACAGAGTCACTATAGTTCCTTAATGATTGGACTACAGAGTCACTATAGTACCTTAATGATTGGACTACAGAGTCACTATAGTACCTTAATGATTGGACTACAGAGTCACTATAGTTCCTTAATCATTGGACTACAGAGTCACTATAGTACCTTAATGATTGGACTACAGATTCACTATAGTTCCTTAATGATTGGACTACAGCGTCACTATAGTTCCTTAACGATTGGACTACAGAGTCACTATAGTACCTTAATGATTGGACTACAGAGTCACTATAGTACCTTAATCATTGGACTACAGAGTCACTATAGTTCCTTAATGATTGGACTACAGAGTCACTATAGTTCCTTAATCATTGGACTACAGAGTCACTATAGTACCTTAATGATTGGACTACAGAGTCACTATAGTACCTTAATGATTGGACTACAGAGTCACTATAGTTCCTTAATCATAGGACTACAGAGTCACTATAGTTCCTTAATGATTGGACTACAGAGTCACTATAGTTCCTTAATCATTGGACTACAGAGTCACTATAGTACCTTAATGATTGGACTACAGAGTCACTATAGTTCCTTAATCATTGGACTACAGAGTCACTATAGTACCTTAATGATTGGACTACAGAGTCACTATAGTACCTTAATGATTGGACTACTGAGTCACTATAGTACCTTAATGATTGGACTACAGAGTCACTATAGTTCCTTAATCATTGGACTACAGAGTCACTATAGTACCTTAACGATTGGACTACAGAGTCACTATAGTACCTTAATGATTGGACTACAGAGTCACTATAGTACCTTAATGATTGGACTACAGGGTCACTATAGTACCTTAATGATTGGACTACAGAGTCACTATAGTTCCTTAATCATAGGACTACAGAGTCACTATAGTTCCTTAATCATTGGACTACAGAGTCACTATAGTTCCTTAATCATTGGACTACAGAGTCACTATAGTACCTTAATGATTGGACTACAGAGTCACTATAGTTCCTTAATCATTGGACTACAGAGTCACTATAGTACCTTAATGATTGGACTACAGAGTCACTATAGTACCTTAACGATTGGACTACAGAGTCACTATAGTACCTTAATGATTGGACTACAGAGTCACTATAGTACCTTAATGATTGGACTACAGAGTCACTATAGTACCTTAATGATTGGACTACAGAGTCACTATAGTTCCTTAATCATTGGACTACAGAGTCACTATAGTACCTTAATGATTGGACTACAGAGTCACTATAGTTCCTTAATCATTTGACTACAGAGTCACTATAGTACCTTAATGATTGGACTACAGAGTCACTATAGTTCCTTAATCATTTGACTACAGAGTCACTATAGTACCTTAATGATTGGACTACAGAGTCACTATAGTTCCTTAATGATTGGACTACAGAGTCACTATAGTTCCTTAATGATTGGACTACAGAGTCACTGTAGTACCTTAATGATTGGACTACAGAGTCACTATAGTACCTTAATGATTGGACTACAGAGTCCCTATAGTTCCTTAATGATTGGACTACAGAGTCACTATAGTACCTTAATGATTGGACTACAGAGTCACTATACTACCTTAATGATTGAACTACAGAGTCACTATAGTTCCTTAATCATTGGACTACAGAGTCACTATAGTACCTTAATGATTGGACTACAGGGTCACTATAGGTCCTTAATGATTGGACTACAGAGTCATTATAGTACCTTAATGATTGGACTACAGAGTCACTATAGTACCTTAATGATTGGACTACAGAGTCACTATAGTTCCTTAATGATTGGACTACAGAGTCACTATAGTTCCTTAATGATTGGACTACAGAGTCACTGTAGTACCTTAATGATTGGACTACAGAGTCACTATAGTACCTTAATGATTGGACTACAGAGTCCCTATAGTTCCTTAATGATTGGACTACAGAGTCACTATAGTACCTTAATGATTGGACTACAGAGTCACTATACTACCTTAATGATTGAACTACAGAGTCACTATAGTTCCTTAATCATTGGACTACAGAGTCACTATAGTACCTTAATGATTGGACTACAGGGTCACTATAGGTCCTTAATGATTGGACTACAGAGTCATTATAGTACCTTAATGATTGGACTACAGAGTCACTATAGTACCTTAATGATTGGACTACAGGGTGAGGTAGAACATGCATATTGCGGGTGCAAAGGAGGTGTAGTACACGCAAAAAGGAGGTGTAGTACACGCAGAAAGGAGGTGTAGTACACGCAAAAAGGAGGTGTAGTACACGCAGAAAGGAGGTGTAGTACACGCAGAAAGGAGGTGTAGTACACGCAAAAAGGAGGTGTAGTACACGCAGAAAGGAGGTGTAGTACACGCAGAAAGGAGGTGTAGTACACGCAAAAAGGAGGTGTAGTACACGCAGAAAGGAGGTGTAGTACACGCAGAAAGGAGGTGTAGTACACGCAAAAAGGAGGTGTAGTACACGCAGTTTTGTACTCACGGGGATCTTGTCCTCTGTCTGCATGCTGGCCGCCTAAAGTCAACCACACACGTGGGAGAAGATGACGATGACGACGATAAAAGTTGTCACGACGGCAGCCGAATTCATCACCGCCGCCCCGGACTCCATCCCCGCCACTTTGCCACTACAACTCCCCGCGGTTAGTCCGCACTCGGGGGGCAACAGGTCGCATTGCAAGGATCGCCAACGGACTTCGGCTCGGACTGGGAAAGGGAAGCGCGCACCGGCAGCATGGCGCGCGCACACGCTGCGACCGTGCATGTGTGTGCGTGTGTGCAGGCTGCGTGCGCACCTCCGGCGTGCGGGGCACACACACCACGCGTGGCACGCTGGGAAAATGTCGCACTCAGCGGACACTTCATTAGGTACACCTACACGATCCAATTCCACTTTTTGTCAAATTTAAAAAAAAACGATTATAAAGATTATTTTGTAATCGACATGAAGATCGTTTTTTTTTTAACAGTGATCGACTAAGATCCAAATGTCACGTGATGGACGGCGTGTGCGTGTGAGCGTGATGCGCGGGTCGATACTGAAACAGCCACATCGGCCGACACCACACATTGATGATATCATTTTTCATGAGTTTTTGTTTTATGCAAACGACATTGACTGAAATGCTAACATGCTAACATTTGCTAACCTGCTAGCACAAAAATAACAACATTCATGAGTTTTTGTTTTATGTTAACAAAATTGACTGAAATGCTAACAGTTAGCATGCTAACCTGCTAGCACCAAATAACAATATTCATGAGTTTTTGTTATATACCAACACTGAAATGCTAACATACTAACAGTTAGCATGCTAACCTGCTAGCACAAAAATAACAACATTCATGAGTTTTTGTTTTATACCAACACTGAAATGCTAACATATTAACAGTTAGCATGCTAACCTGCTAGCACCAAATAACAATATTAATTAGTTTTTGTTTTATGCTAACAAAATTGACTGAAATGCTAACAGTTAGCATGCTAACCTGCTAGCACCAAATAAAAATATTAATGAGTTTTTGTTTTATACCAACACTGAAATGCTAACATACTAACAGTTAGCATGCTAACCTGCTAGCACAAAAATAACAACATTCATGAGTTTTTGTTTTATGCTAACAAAATTGACTGAAATGCTAACATACTAACAGTTAGCATGCTAACCTGCTAGCACCACATAACAATATTCATGAGTTTTTGTTTTATACCAACACTGAAATGCTAACCTGCTAGCACAAAAATAACAACATTCATGAGTTTTTGTTTTATGCTAACAAAATTGACTGAAATGCAAACATACTAACAGTTAGCATGCTAACCTGCTAGCACCAAATAACAATAATTAGTTTTTGTTTTATGCTAACAAAATTGACTGAAATGCTAACAGTTAGCATGCTAACCTGCTAGCACCAGATAACAATATTCATGAGTTTTTGTTTTATACCAACACTGAAATGCTAACATATTAACAGTTAGCATGCTAACCTGCTAGCACCAAATAACAATATTAATTAGTTTTTGTTTTATGCTAACAAAATTGACTGAAATGCTAACAGTTAGCATGCTAACCTGCTAGCACCAGATAACAATATTCATGAGTTTTTGTTTTATACCAACACTGAAATGCTAACATATTAACAGTTAGCATGCTAACCTGCTAGCAGCAAATAACAATATTAATTAGTTTTTGTTTTATGCTAACAAAATTGACTGAAAAGCTAACAGTTAGCATGCTAACCTGCTAGCACCAAATAACAATATTCATGAGTTTTTGTTATATACCAACACTGAAATGCTAACATACTAACAGTTAGCATGCTAACCTGCTAGCACAAAAATAACAACATTCATGAGTTTTTGTTTTATGCTAACAAAATTGACTGAAATGCTAACATACTAACAGTTAGCATGCTAACCTGCTAGCACCAAATAACAATATTAATTCGTTTTTGTTTTGTGCTAACAAAATTGACTGAAATGCTAACAGTTAGCATGCTAACCTGCTAGCACCAAATAACAATATTCATGAGTTTTTGTTTTATACCAACACTGAAATGCTAACCTGCTAGCACAAAAATAACAACATTCATGAGTTTTTGTTTTATGCTAACAAAATTGACTGAAATGCTAACATACTAACAGTTAGCATGCTAACCTGCTAGCACCAAATAACAATATTAATTCGTTTTTGTTTTGTGCTAACAAAATTGACTGAAATGCTAACAGTTAGCATGCTAACCTGCTAGCACCAAATAACAATATTCATGAGTTTTTGTTTTATACCAACACTGAAATGCTAACCTGCTAGCACAAAAATAACAACATTCATGAGTTTTTGTTTTATGCTAACAAAATTGACTGAAATGCTAACATACTAACAGTTAGCATGCTAACCTGCTAGCACCAAATAACAATATTAATTAGTTTTTGTTTTATGCTAACAAAATTGACTGAAATGCTAACAGTTAGCATGCTAACCTGCTAGCACCAGATAACAATATTCATGAGTTTTTGTTTTATGCTAACAAAATTGACTGAAATGCTAACAGTTAGCATGCTAACCTACTAGCACAAAAATAACATTCATGAGTTTTTGTTTTATACCAACACTGAAATGCTAACATATTAACAGTTAGCAGGCTAACCTGCTAGCACCAAATAACAATATTAATTAGTTTTTGTTTTATGCTAACAAAATTGACTGAAATGCTAACAGTTAGCATGCTAACCTGCTAGCACCAAATAACAATATTCATGAGTTTTTGTTATATACCAACACTGAAATGCTAACATACTAACAGTTAGCATGCTAACTTGCTAGCACAAAAATAACAACATTCATGAGTTTTTGTTTTATGCTAACAAAATTGACTGAAATGCTAACATACTAACAGTTAGCATGCTAACCTGCTAGCACCAAATAATATTAATTCGTTTTTGTTTTATGCTAACAAAATTGACTGAAATGCTAACAGTTAGCATGCTAACCTGCTAGCACCAAATAACAATATTCATGAGTTTTTGTTTCATACCAACACTGAAATGCTAACCTGCTAGCACAAAAATAACAACATTCATGAGTTTTTGTTGTATGCTAACAAAATTGACTGAAATGCTAACAGTTAGCATGCTAACCTGCTAGCACCAGATAACAATATTCATGAGTTTTTGTTTTATACCAACACTGAAATGCTAACATACTAACAGTTAGCATGCTAACCTGCTAGCACAAAAATAACAACATTCATGAGTTTTTGTTTTATACCAACACTGAAATGCTAACATATTAACAGTTAGCATGCTAACCTGCTAGCACCAAATAACAATATTAATTAGTTTTTGTTTTATGCTAACAAAATTGACTGAAATGCTAACAGTTAGCATGCTAACCTGCTAGCACCAAATAACAATATTCATGAGTTTTTGTTATATACCAACACTGAAATGCTAACATACTAACAGTTAGCATGCTAACCTGCTAGCACAAAAATAACAACATTCATGAGTTTTTGTTTTATGCTAACAAAATTGACTGAAATGCTAACATACTAACAGTAAGCATGCTAACCTGCTAGCACCAAATAACAATATTCATGAGTTTTTGTTATATACCAACACTGAAATGCTAACATACTAACAGTTAGCATGCTAACCTGCTAGCACAAAAATAACAACATTCATGAGTTTTTGTTTTATGCTAACAAAATTGACTGAAACGCTAACATACTAACAGTTAGCATGCTAACCTGCTAGCACCAAATAACAATATTCATGAGTTTTTGTTTTATACCAACACTGAAATGCTAACCTGCTAGCACAAAAATAACAACATTCATGAGTTTTTGTTTTATGCTAACAAAATTGACTGAAATGCTAACATACTAACAGTTAGCATGCTAAGCTGCTAGCACCAGATAACAATATTCATGAGTTTTTGTTTTATGCTAACAAAATTGACTGAAATGCTAACAGTTAGCATGCTAACCTACTAGCACAAAAATAACATTCATGAGTTTTTGTTTTATACCAACACTGAAATGCTAACATATTAACAGTTAGCATGCTAACCTGCTAGCACCAAATAACAATATTAATTAGTTTTTGTTTTATGCTAACAAAATTGACTGAAAAGCTAACAGTTAGCATGCTAACCTGCTAGCACCAAATAACAATATTCATGAGTTTTTGTTTTATACCAACACTGAAATGCTAACATACTAACAGTTAGCATGCTAACCTGCTAGCACAAAAATAACAACATTCATGAGTTTTTGTTTTATGCTAACAAAATTGACTGAAATGCTAACATACTAACAGTAAGCATGCTAACCTGCTAGCACCAAATAACAATATTCATGAGTTTTTGTTATATACCAACACTGAAATGCTAACATACTAACAGTTAGCATGCTAACCTGCTAGCACAAAAATAACAACATTCATGAGTTTTTGTTTTATGCTAACAAAATTGACTGAAACGCTAACATACTAACAGTTAGCATGCTAACCTGCTAGCACCAAATAACAATATTCATGAGTTTTTGTTTTATACCAACACTGAAATGCTAACCTGCTAGCACAAAAATAACAACATTCATGAGTTTTTGTTTTATGCTAACAAAATTGACTGAAATGCTAACATACTAACAGTTAGCATGCTAAGCTGCTAGCACCAGATAACAATATTCATGAGTTTTTGTTTTATGCTAACAAAATTGACTGAAATGCTAACAGTTAGCATGCTAACCTACTAGCACAAAAATAACATTCATGAGTTTTTGTTTTATACCAACACTGAAATGCTAACATATTAACAGTTAGCATGCTAACCTGCTAGCACCAAATAACAATATTAATTAGTTTTTGTTTTATGCTAACAAAATTGACTGAAAAGCTAACAGTTAGCATGCTAACCTGCTAGCACCAAATAACAATATTCATGAGTTTTTGTTTTATACCAACACTGAAATGCTAACATACTAACAGTTAGCATGCTAACCTGCTAGCACAAAAATAACAACATTCATGAGTTTTTGTTTTATGCTAACAAAATTGACTGAAATGCAAACATACTAACAGTTAGCATGCTAACCTGCTAGCACCAAATAACAATATTCATGAGTTTTTGTTTTACGCTAACAAAATTGACTGAAATGCTAACAGTTAGCATGCTAACCTGCTAGCACCAAATAACAATATTCATGAGTTTTTGTTTCATACCAACACTGAAATGCTAACCTGCTAGCACAAAAATAACAACATTCATGAGTTTTTGTTTTATGCTAACAAGATTGACTGAAATGCTAACATACTAACAGTTAGCATGCTAACCTGCTAGCACCAAATAAGAATATTAATGAGATTTTGTTTTATGCTAACAAAATTGACTGAAATGCTAACAGTTAGCATGCTAGCCTGCTAGCACCAGATAACAATATTCATGAGTTTTTGTTTTATGCGAACAAAATTGACTGAAATGCTAGCAGTTAGCATGCTAACCTACTAGCACAAAAATAACATTCATGAGTTTTTGTTTTATACCAACACTGAAATGCTAACATATTAACAGTTAGCATGCTAACCTGCTAGCACCAAATAACAATATTAATTAGTTTTTGTTTTATGCTAACAAAATTGACTGAAATGCTAACAGTTAGCATGCTAACCTGCTAGCACCAAATAACAATATTCATGAGTTTTTGTTTTATACCAACACTGAAATGCTAACATACTAACAGTTAGCATGCTAACCTGCTAGCACAAAAATAACAACATTCATGAGTTTTTGTTTTATGCTAACAAAATTGACTGAAATGCTAACATACTAACAGTTAGCATGCTAACCTGCTAGCACCAAATAACAATATTCATGAGTTTTTGTTTTACGCTAACAAACTTGACTGAAATGCTAACATACTAACAGTTAGCATGCTAACCTGCTAGCACCAAATAACAATATTCATGAGTTTTTGTTTTACGCTAACAAACTTGACTGAAATGCTAACATACTAACAGTTAGCATGCTAACCTGCTAGCACCAAATAAGAATATTCATGAGTTTTTGTTTTATGCTAACAAAATTGACTGAAATGCTAACATACTAACAGTTAGCATGCTAACCTGCTAGCACCAAATAATAATATTCATGACTTTTTGTTTTACGCTAACAAACTTGACTGAAATGCTAACATACTAACAGTTAGCATGCTAACCTGCTAGCACCAAATAAGAATATTCATGAGTTTTTGTTTTATGCTAACAAAATTGACTGAAATGCTAACATACTAACAGTTAGCATGCTAACCTGCTAACACCAAAATAACAACATTCATGAGTTTGTTTTATACTAACAAAATTGACTGAAAAGCTAACATACTAACAGTTGGCATGCTAACCTGATAGCACCACATAACAATATTCATGAGTTTTTGTTTTATGCTAACAAAATTGACTGAAATGCTAACATACTAACAGTTAGCATGACAATATTCATGAGTTTTTGTTTTATACTAACACTGAAATGCTAACATGCTAACAGTTCGCATGCTAACCTGCTAGCAGCAAAGAATATCCATGAGTTAGTTTCACATATAAATGGACTAAAATGACATAAAAACGTGTTCATTGGTCACCTTCAGAAGACTCTGGGCCTCCTCGTTCCAGACTTGCTCTTTGTGGATGCTGGAGGTCAGAGGGTCCAGACCCATGACGGACACGTCCCTGGTCAGGTGGTACAGGGCGTCGCTGTGGATGGAGGAGGACTCGCTGAGAGCCGTGGCCACCCGGATCAGACCTCGTCCAGTTCCTCGCGACTCTGCAAGTCAAGTCCTTTATTTGTTGGACAATCAACAACAAGTCCATGTCGGAGTCTCGCGTTCAAATTCAAGTCCATGTCCGAGTCTCGCGTTCAAGCACCAGTGTAGATCAAATAGTGGGTCGGGACCCCCGCGATCATCCCGGTGTGGTGTCAGGAAACCCTACTTGGTACTTTTTTTGACACAGAATTTAGGGAACGGAATTTTTTGCATTTTCATTTTGTGAACTTTTATGCTGAATCTTTTTACACTGAATTTGTTTTACTCTGATTTTTTTACACAATTTTTTTTTACATTGAATTTATTTACTCTGAAATTTTTACATTTAATCTTTTTACTCTGAATTTTTATACATTGACTTTTTTACACTGAATCTATTTTACTCTAAATTTATTTTACTCTGAATCTTTTTACACTGAATTATTTATACTGAATTTATTTTACCCTAAATTTATTTTACTCTGAATCTTTTTACACTGAATTTTTTACATTGAATTTTTTTACTCTGAATTTTTATACACTGAATTTCTTGACACTGAAATGTTTACTTTTTTTTTTTTTTACCCTGAATTTTTATACAGTGAATTTTTTTACACTGAACGTTTTTACACTGAATTTTTAACCCTGAATTTTTATACACTACATTTTTTTTACACTGAACATTTTTACACTGAATTTTTCACATTGAATTTTTTTACTCTGAGTTTTTATACACTGAATTTTTTGACACTGAAATGTTTACATTGAATTTTTTTACCCTGAATTTTTCTACACTGAATTTTTTGACACTGAAATGTTTACATTTAATTTTTTTACCCTGAATTTTTCCACACTGATTTTTTTTACACTGAACGTTTTTACACTGACTTTTTTACATTGAATTTTGTGAAATTGATTTTTTTTACATCAAATTATGCTGAACATTGCATTGAAAAACAATTCAGTGTATAAAAATTCAGTGTAAAAAAATTCAGTATATAAAAAATTCAGTGTAAAAAAATTCAGTGTCTAAACATTTCAGTACGTAAAAATTCAGTGTAGAAAAAATTCAGTGTAAAAAAATTCAGTGTAGAAAAATTCAGTGTAAAAAAATGTATCCATCCATCCATCCATTTTCTACCGCTTGTCCCTCTCAGGGTCGCCGGGGTGGCTGGAGCCTATCCCAGCTGCAAGTGCAGATTCTAACCATTAGAATAATTTCTATAGTTTGCAAAGATCCAGCGGGCCATTAAAGTGTTAATAAAGTTGTATTATGTCCAGTTAACTGCCTTTTGTATGCAAGACCTGTCATGTGACTTCAAACTTGACACCTCATTGGCTGCTTCTGAGACAGGATACATTATTTCACTCTTTATTTACCGGAAGTGAGTCTTGCTTTTTGAGGCAGCATTTTTTTTACACCGAATTTTCATACACTGAATTTTTTATACACACAATTCTTTTTACTCTGAATTTTTATACACTGAATTTTTTTACACTGAATTTATTTTACTCTAAATGTATTTACTCTGAATCTTTTTACACTGAATTTTTTACATTGAGTTTTTTTCCTCTGATTTTTTTACATTTAATTGTTTTACTCTGAATTTTTATACACTGAAATTTTTGATACTGAATTTTTCACATTACATTTTTTTACCCTAAATTTTTATACACTGAATTTATTTTACTCAAAACATTTTTGACTCTGAATCTTTTTACACTGAATTTTTTTTTTACACTGATTTTTTTACATTGAATTGTTTTACTCTGAATTTTTATACACTGAATTTTTTGACACTGAATTTTTTACATTAAATTTTTTTACCCTGAATTTTTATACACTGAATTTATTTTATTCAATTTTTTTTTACTCTGAATCTTTTTACACTTAATTTTTTACACAGGATTTTTTTACACAGAATTTTTATACACCAGGTTTTTTAACATTGAATTTGTTTTACCTTTCATGTATTTTACGCTGAATCTTCTTACACTGAATTTGTTTTACACCGATTTTTTTACACTGAATTTTTTGCATTGAATTCATTTACTGTGAATTTTTATACACTGAATTGCTTTACACTGAATTTTTTACATTGTTTTTTTTTTTTACTCTTAATTTTTTTACACTGAATTTTTTACACTGAATGTATTTTACTCAAAATGTATTTTACTCAAAATGTATTTTACACTAAAATTTTTTACACAGAATTTATTTTACTCTAAATATATTTTACTTTGAATCTTTTTACACTGACTTTTTTACACTGATTTTTTACATTGAGTTTTTTTCCTCTGAATTTTTTACATTTCATTGTTTTACTCTGAATTTTTATACACTGAATTTTTTACATTAAATTTTTTTACCCTGAATTTTTATAGACTGAATTTATTTTACTAAATTTTTTTTTTACTTTGAATCTTTTTACACTTAATTTTTTTACACTGAATTTTTATACACTAAATTTTTTAACATTGCATTTGTTTTACCTTTCATGTATTTTACACTGAATCTTTTCACACTGAATTTGTTTTACACCGATTTTTTTACACTGAATTTTTTGCATTGAATTAATTTACTGCAAATTTTTATACACTGAATTGCTTTACACTGAATTTTTTACATTGTTTTTTTTTTTTTACTCTGAATGTATTTTACTCAAAATGTATTTTACTCTGAATTCTTTTACACTCTTTTCTTTTTACACAGAATTTATTTTACTCTAAATGTATTTTACTCTGAATCTTTTTACACATAATTTTTTTACACTGAATTTTTTACATTGAGTTTTTTTCCTCTGAATTATTTACATTTAATTGTTTTACTCTGAATTTTTATACACTGAATTTTTTGACATTACATTTTTTTACCCTGAATTTTTATACACTGAATTAATTTTACTAAAAATGTTTTTACTCTGAATCTTTTTACACTGAATTTTTTACACATAATTTTTTTACACTGATTTTTTGACATTTAATTTTTTTACTCTGAATTTTTATACACTGGATTTTTACACTGAAATTTTTACATTGAATTTTTTTACTCTGAATTTTTATACACTACATTTTTTTCATACTGAATTAGTTTGACACTAATTGTTCTCATCACCAGACTGGGGATAGGTGGACAAGTGGGACGTGACCAGTTATAAGGGGACACACTTCCGGGGGAAGAGGGTAGTTGTTGTTGTGGAAAGAAGTCTGATAATAAACTCACCGGCTCAGAACTACTGCTCTCTTGCCTCATTATCTCCACTCCCACAACACTGATTTTTTTACACTGAATTTTATAAGACAAGTTGGAGTTGAGTCTTGGACCTGGGTCATCATCTTTCCTCATCTTTTTTGGTTCCGGACAGAAAGCGTCCTTTCTTTTTGCGACAATAATAAAGGTTGTGGTTATTCAGGGTTTCTGTCGCCATGGTAACACAGCAGGCTTCCTGGTTCCAGCACCACGGACAGCTCACTGCCTCTCCTACATAACCACCATGAGGAAGTACCAGGTCGACGTCAAGCATTTTTGTGCGGGAGATACACTTGAATTATTCATTCATTCATTTGTGAAGTTGCTGTTTGGCCTGCTGGGGTTGTGGCAGCAGGCCTCGCAACTGGAGGGTCTCCAGGAAGAATATAGCGGGGGGGGGGGGGGAGGAGAAACTCCCTCTGGTGTTAGTTTTAGGCCATCGGTGCCCAAATTACGGCCCGCCGACGTCTTCAAGTTGGCCCGACATGAGCTTACATTAGTAATTCAGGTCAATGATTTTTAATTATGTGCAGAAAATGCAAATAACCTTCCCTAGTCATGGTGCTGAAAAAAAAAATCACACAAAAATTCAACACATAACACAACCTGCTCACTCAAATTTGTGGATAGTATAAAAAAAAAAATGTCCATGCGCCATACAAGACAAAATTACAAGTATTTTTTTTTCCGTGCACTGTACACAGTAGGATACAGAGTATCTAATAATAGAAAAGCACGATATAAAATCTAATCCATTATTATTATCCAGGTCAGGATTATTCAAACTAAAAGACATTGTAGAATTGCATACTCTATTAGTGATGTTCAAAGCTAGAAATAAAGTCCTTCTTACAAAATTTACTTGTGTTGACGTCTGAAGATGAGAACCACAGAAGTGTGACTTTAAACATCGGAGAGTGCCAAGAAATTTGAAAGAAATGTGCTTGTCTGTTGCTGCTGTGAAAGCATGGAATTCTCTAAAGAAAGACTTCGAAAGTCGCAAGAATATCTCGGAATTTAAAAAGAGTTACAAAAAGAGACAACCGGAATTATAACAAACTGATTATTGATTTTGATTGGATGTGTCATTGTGAAATTTGCTTAAATGAAAATGAAAAAGTATGTTGGAGTTGGTGGAGGGAACAGTTATAAAGTCATCTAAAATAATTTGTGTTAAAAAGGGGGCAGATAAATATAAGAATATTATTCTTCCATCTGCTCCTTTCTAAACATGGAAATGTATAAGAAAGAAAACAATGAAAGTGTGAACTGTACATTGCTTTTATATATGCATGTTATATACTTGTAAATATGCATGTTATATACTTGTATATATGCATTTTATATACTTGTATTTGTGCATGTTATATACTTGCATATGTGCATTTTATATACTTGTATATATGCATTTTATATACTTGTATACATGCATTTTATAAACTTGTTTTTATGTATTTTATATACTTGTATATATGCATTTTATATACTTGTTTTTATGTATTTTATATATTTGTATATATGCATTTTATATACTTGTAAATATGCATGTTATATACTTGTATATATGCATTTTATATACTTGTTTTTATGTATTTTATATATTTGTATATATGCATTTTATATACTTGTATATATGCATGTTATATACTTGTATATATGCATTTTATATACTTGTATATATGCATTTTATATACTTGTATATATGCATTTTATATACTTGTATATATGCATTTTATATACTTGTATTTGTGCATGTTATATACTTGCATATGTGCATTTTATATACTTGTATATATGCATTTTATATACTTGTATATATGCATTTTATATACTTGTTTTTGTGCATTATATATATTTGTATATATGCATTTTATATACTTGTATATATGCATTTTATATACTTGTATATATGCATTTTATATACTTGTATATATGCATTTTATATACTTGTATATATGCATGTTGTATACTTGTATATATGCATTTTATATACTTGTATATATGCATTTTATATACTTGTATTTGTGCATGTTATATACTTGCATATGTGCATTTTATATACTTGTATATATGCATTTTATATACTTGTATATATGCATTTTATATACTTGTTTTTGTGCATTTTATATATTTGTATATATGCATTTTATATACTTGTATATATGCATTTTATATACTTGTATATATGCATTTTATATACTTGTATATATGCATTTTATATACTTGTATATATGCATTTTATATACTTGTATATATGCATGTTATATACTTGTATATATGCATTTTATAAACTTGTATATATGCATTTTATATACTTGTATACATTCATTTTATATACTTGTATATATGCATTTTATATACTTGTTTTTATGCATTTTATATACTTGTGTATATGCATTTTATATACTTGTATATATGCATTTTATATACTTGTATATATGCATTTTATATACTCGTATATATGCATTTTATATACTTGTATACATGCATTTTATATACTTGTATTTATGCATTTTATTTACTTGTATACATGCATTTTATATACTTGTACTTGTGCATGTTATATACTTGCATATGTGCATTTTATATACTTGCATATATGCATTTTATATACTTGTATATATGCATTTTATATACTTGTTTTTGTGCATTTTATATATTTGTATACATGCATTTTATATACTTGTATATATGTATTTTATATACTTGTATATATGCATTTTATATACTTGTATATATGCATTTGATATACTTGTATATATGCATGTTATATACTTGTATATATGCATTTTATATACTTGTATATATGCATTTTATATACTTGTATATATGCATTTTATATACTTGTATATATGCATGTTATATACTTGTATATATGCATTTTATATACTTGTATACATTCATTTTATATACTTGTATATATGCATTTTATATACTTGTTTTTATGCATTTTATATACTTGTATATATGCATTTTATATACTTGTATATATGCATTTTATATACTTGTATATATGCATTTTATATACTTGTATATATGCATTTTATATACTTGTATATATGCATGTTATATACTTGTATATATGCATGTTATATACTTGTATATATGCATGTTATATACTTGTATATATGCATGTTATATACTTGTATACATGCATTTTATATACTTATATATATGCATTTTATATACTTGTATATATGCATTTTATATACTTGTATATATGCATTTTATATACTTGTATATATGCATTTGATATACTTGTATATATGCATGTTATATACTTGTATATATGCATTTTATATACTTGTATATATGCATTTTATATACTTGTATATATGCATTTTATATACTTGTATATATGCATTTTATATACTTGTATATATGCATTTATATACTTGTTTTTATGTATTTTATATATTTGTATATATGCATTTTATATACTTGTATATATGCATGTTATATACTTGTATATATGCATTTTATATACTTGTATATATGCATTTTATATACTTGTATATATGCATTTTATATACTTGTATATATGCATTTTATATACTTGTATTTGTGCATGTTATATACTTGCATATGTGCATTTTATATACTTGTATATATGCATTTTATATACTTGTATATATGCATTTTATATACTTGTTTTTGTGCATTTTATATATTTGTATATATGCATTTTATATACTTGTATATATGCATTTTATATACTTGTATATATGCATTTTATATACTTGTATATATGCATTTTATATACTTGTATATATGCATGTTATATACTTGTATATATGCATTTTATATACTTGTATATATGCATTTTATATACTTGTATTTGTGCATGTTATATACTTGCATATGTGCATTTTATATACTTGTATATATGCATTTTATATACTTGTATATATGCATTTTATATACTTGTTTTTGTGCATTTTATATATTTGTATATATGCATTTTATATACTTGTATATATGCATTTTATATACTTGTATATATGCATTTTATATACTTGTATATATGCATTTTATATACTTGTATATATATATTTTTTATACTTGTATATATGCATGTTATATACTTGTATATATGCATTTTATAAACTTGTATACATGCATTTTATATACTTGTATACATTCATTTTATAAACTTGTATACATGCATTTTATATACTTGTATACATTCATTTTATATACTTGTATATATGCATTTTATATACTTGTTTTTATGCATTTTATATACTTGTGTATATGCATTTTATATACTTGTATATATGCATTTTATATACTTGTATATATGCATTTTATATACTTGTATATATGCATTTTATATACTCGTATATATGCATTTTATATACTTGTATATATGCATTTTATATACTTGTATATATGCATTTTATATACTTGTATATATGCATTTTATATACTTGTACTTGTGCATGTTATATACTTGCATATGTGCATTTTATATACTTGCATATATGCATTTTATATACTTGTATATATGCATTTTATATACTTGTTTTTGTGCATTTTATATATTTGTATATATGCATTTTATATACTTGTATATATGCATTTTATATACTTGTATATATGTATTTTATATACTTGTATATATGCATTTTATATACTTGTATATATGCATTTGATATACTTGTATATATGCATGTTATATACTTGTATATATGCATTTTATATACTTGTATATATGCATTTTATATACTTGTATATATGCATTTTATATACTTGTATATATGCATGTTATATACTTGTATATATGCATTTTATATACTTGTATATATGCATTTTATATACTTGTATATATGCATTTTATATACTTGTTTTTATGCATTTTATATACTTGTATATATGCATTTTATATACTTGTATATATGCATTTTATATACTTGTATATATGCATTTTATATACTTGTATATATGCATTTTATATACTTGTATATATGCATGTTATATACTTGTATACATGCATTTTATATACTTGTATACATGCATTTTATATACTTGTATATATGCATTTTATATACTTGTATATATGCATTTTATATACTTGTATATATGCATTTTATATACTTGTATATATGCATTTTATATACTTGTATATATGCATTTTATATACTTGTATATATGCATTTTATATACTTATATATATGCATTTTATATACTTGTATATATGCATGTTATATACTTGTATACATGCATTTTATAAACTTGTATATATGCATTTTATATACTTGTATACATGCATTTTATATACTTGTATGTATGCATTTTATATACTTGTTTTTATGCATTTTATATACTTGTATACATGCATTTTATATACTTATATATATGCATTTTATATACTTGTATATATGCATGTTATATACTTGTATACATGCATTTTATAAACTTGTATATATGCATTTTATATACTTGTATACATGCATTTTATATACTTGTATGTATGCATTTTATATACTTGTTTTTGTGCATTTTATATACTTGTATATATGCATTTTATATACTTATATATATGCATTTTATATACTTGTATATATGCATTTTATATACTTGTATACATGCATTTTATATACTTGTATATATGCATTTTATATACTTGTATATATGCATTTATATACTTGTATATATGCATGTTATATACTTGTATATATGCATGTTATATACTTGTATACATGCATTTTATATACTTGTATACATGCATTTTATATACTTGTATACATGCATTTTATATACTTGTATACATGCATTTTATATACTTGTATATATGCATTTTATATACTTGTATATATGCATGTTATATACTTGTATACATGCATTTTATAAACTTGTATATATGCATTTTATATACTTGTATACATGCATTTTATATACTTGTATGTATGCATTTTATATACTTGTTTTTATGCATTTTATATACTTGTATACATGCATTTTATATACTTATATATATATGCATTTTATATACTTGTATATATGCATTTTATATACTTGTATATATGCATGTTATATACTTGTATATATGCATTTTATATACTTGTATATATGCATGTTATATACTTGTATATATGCATTTTATATACTTGTATATATGGATGTTATATACTTGTATATATGCATGTTATATACTTGTATATATGCATGTTATATACTTGTATATATGCATGTTATATACTTGTATAAATACATTTTATATACTTGTATATATGCATTTTATATACTTGTATATATGCTTTTTATATACTTGTATATATGCATTTTATATACTTGTATATATGCATGTTATATACTTGTATATGTGCATTTTATATACTTGTATATATGCATTTTATATACTTGTATATATGCTTTTTATATACTTGTATATATGGATGTTATATACTTGTATATATGCATGTTATATACTTGTATATATGCATGTTATATACTTGTATATATGCATGTTATATACTTGTATATATGCATGTTATATACTTGTATATATGCATGTTATATACTTGTATAAATACATTTTATATACTTGTATATATGCATTTTATATACTTGTATATATGCTTTTTATATACTTGTATATATGCATTTTATATACTTGTATATATGCATGTTATATACTTGTATATGTGCATTTTATATACTTGTATATATGCATTTTATATACTACCAGGACGAAGGCTCGTAAAACTCCACTGTGACTTCAAAGCGGACAGATAGCAGGATCTGCCCAATTTCCAGACGAACTCTTTTTGAAGTATTTACGAACTCTCTTTGAAATATTTTCTGGAACTCTTTTTGAACTCTTTTATGAACTCTTCTTTTGAACTGTTCGGTAACCAAAGGCAACGCTGTTTACGACCCACTTCCCTCTGGAAGCAGCTGTGGTCAGGTGGGGGGGGGGGGAGAAAGTCAAATAAAGAAGGAGGAGTGCAATCTTTTGGCAGAGCGTGGGTGACACTGTAAGCGGTTACAGGTCGACACGTTTTCTCCTCAATATATTGAGTCCAAATTGAATTCTGCCTCTGTTTGATTGTTTGCCTCTTGTCTTGTTTAATAGATGTCATCAGTGTTTGAACCTGACAATTGTAGTTGTATTTGTACTTTCTATACACATTAATGCATTTTATTTGTGTTGGTTTTTTGTATTGTTAAAATGCCAAACATTTTTATAGGTGAGAAAACATTGAAAGGAGTGATGTCGCTGCAAAAACATTGAAATATGACACCGCCTTATGGAATGTTTACAATCATTCATTGTATTGAAGAAAGAAATCATTAAAAAGAAGATGTTTTGATAGAATATAGAAGTTGTGAGCTAGCTAACTTGGTATAGCACTGCTATAGACATTTATCCAAGAAAATATGGGAAAGCTGCTCTCCAGGGTAAATGCTGTACATTATTATTACATGACCTCATAAAACTACTTTATTTGTTTGTACTACATTCTATTGTATTGTCTTTATACAATATTTGTCATCTCAAAGTAGTCCTTTTTTAAAAAGCAAGATACATGTTGAAATTGGGCTGTTTTGAAGAGGTGAGATTTAAATTCATTCCAATGGACGACACAGCTTTGCAATACGACTTTTTCAAGGTACGAGCTCTGTCACGGAACCAATTAAACTTGTATCCTGGAACTGGGGGAATGTAATAAACCGCAATAAACAATATTTATTTAGGAAATAATATTCATTCCAATCCCAAAAGAGGACCATTCCAATTGGTAATTAGTATGTGCGCACTAAGCTACATTAGTGATAAAGTTGAATATTTTATTTTCCAAATGTTTCAAAGCAGACAACTACGGAAGGGTAGTAATAAATCATGTATATTAGCTTAGCATTAGCATCACCAACACTTTTTAAGGGCAAATTTTACAGTCTCCAATGTATGCTATACTTGTTGATGTGTACTTATTATGAAGAACACAACAATTATTATAAAGAACACAACAATTATTATAAAGAACACAACAAAGCAAGCAGACATTTCGAGCCCTCTAATCTCTGCCGCGACTATAAATAGTATCATTTGTCTAAAATTGTTGTAAGTACACCTCTGCATAACATTATATTCTTATAAACATTACAGAAAATTAAAACGATTAAAAAAAAACATACATTTACAAGAAATACTAACTTTAATTACATTGTTTTTTTTTAAACTGTAACAGAAAAGATTTAAAGTGCATCAATTTGCCTGAAAAAAAAAAATATAATCCTTAAACTATAAAAAAAATGTTGACTGATTTGAACCATTTGAGACTGAAAATTTTAATAAAATAAACTCAATAAATAATACAAAATTCAACTTGATCAGCAACATTAACTCAGAAGCAAAATATTTAAAACACTTTCACCTACAAAACAATTTGTGCAACTTTTTTTTCAAAATGAGGATAGCAGGATTGTTTTTATTTTATGAAAAAAAATAAAAAATAAAAAAATAAAAATAAAAACATATACTGTATGTATATTTTACATTTTTATTTTAAATGAAAAAAAAATTAAAAGGAAGTTAGGAATAAAAAAATCAATTAAATAAAAAATTGATTGAAAAAGAAGTAAGGATAATTGTTTTTATTTTATTTTAAATAAAAAATAAATGAAAAAGGAAGTCAGCATTTAGAAAAAATAAATAGAAAAATAGATTAAAAAATAAGTAGTATAATAAGGATAATTGTTTTTATTGTATTTTTTTAAAAGGAAGTCAGGATTAAAGAACTATTTAATTAAATAAAAAATTGATTGAAAAAAGGAGTAAGGACAATTGTTTTTATTTTAATTTTTATATAAAAATAACAAAAAAAGAAGTCAGGATTAAAAAAATAAACAAAAATTGATTAGAAATGAAATAAGGATAATTGTTTTTTTTTTTTGTTTTTTTTTAAGAGCAAGTCAGGATTAAATTAAATAAACTGATTGAAAAAGGAAATAATTTGTATAAAAAAAAAAAAAAAAGAAGTCAAGTTTAATGGCTATAATGAGCAGTTTTTGTGGTGCACACCTTTTGGAAGCAAGCATGATACTGATAAAGCATGTTTGCCCCGCCAGGGACTGTCCTAACCTCCGGTTGGTAAACACTGCACTCAACCAATAGGATCGCTTGTTTTCAAGCCGGAGGACTTCCCTGCCTCCTTGACAACCAAGCACATTAGTCTTGTTGCTATGGAAACACACGCTAAACAGGAAGTCACACACACACACAACAATGTCCCTGTTGTGGGAGAAATCATCTCTATTCTATCCTAACTGTGGCACTCACCTGTCCAGGTGGAGGAGGACGATCTGCGGAGAGCCATGGTCCTTCAGCGTCAGTGTTGGGGGCGGGGCCACTCAGGATTTGGGGGCGGGGCCACTCAGGATTAGCTGGATTACACACTTGGTGACAGATGATTGGCTGGAAGGACAAGAGCCAAGATTATTGGGCCCTCTAATGTGCTTTAATGACTCCGCCTTCTGTTGACGTCCATCTGCAAAGCAGGGGCCTGGTCTCTGGGACTAGGACTAAGACGACAGGGGCCTGGTCTCTGGGACTAAGACTAAGACGACAGGGGCCTGGTCTCTGGGACTAGGACTAAGAAGACAGGGGCCTGGTCTCTGGGACTAGGACTAAGACGACAGGGGCCTGGTCTTTGGGACTAGGACTAAGACGACAGGGGCCTGGTCTTTGGGCGACAGGGGCCTGGTCTTTGGGACTAGGACTAAGACGACAGGGGCCTGGTCTCTGGGACTAGGACTAAGACGACAGGGGCCTGGTCTCTGGGACTAGGACTAAGACGACAGTGGCCTGGTCTTTGGGACTAGGACTAAGACGACAGGGGCCTGGTCTTTGGGCGACGGTGGCCTGGTCCCTGGGACTAGGACTAAGACGACAGGGGCCTGGTCTTTGGGACTAGGACTAAGACGACAGGGGCCTGGTCTTTGGGACTAGGACTAAGACGACAGGGGCCTGGTCTTTGGGCGACAGGGGCCTGGTCTCTGGGACTAGGACTAAGACGACAGGGGCCTGGTCTCTGGGACTAGGACTAAGACGACAGGGGCCTGGTCTTTGGGACTAGGACTAAGACCACAGGGGCCTGGTCTTTGGGCGACAGGGGCCTGGTCCTTGGGACTAGGACTAAGACGACAGAGGCCTGGTCTTTGGGACTAGGACTAAGACGACAGGGGCCTGGTCTTTGGGACTAGGACTAAGACGACAGGGGCCTGGTCTCTGGGACTAGGACTAAGACGACAGGGGCCTGGTCTCTGGGACTAGGACTAAGACGACAGGGGCCTGGTCTCTGGGACTAGGACTAAGACGACAGGGGCCTGGTCTCTGGGACTAGGACTAAGACGACAGGGGCCTGGTCTCTGGGACTAGGACTAAGACGACAGGGGCCTGGTCTTTGGGACTAGGACTAAGACGACAGGGGCCTGGTCTTTGGGCGACAGGGGCCTGGTCTTTGGGACTAGGACTAAGACGACAGGGGCCTGGTCTCTGGGACTAGGACTAAGACGACAGGGGCCTGGTCTCTGGGACTAGGACTAAGACGACAGTGGCCTGGTCTTTGGGACTAGGACTAAGACGACAGGGGCCTGGTCTTTGGGCGACGGTGGCCTGGTCCCTGGGACTAGGACTAAGACGACAGGGGCCTGGTCTTTGGGACTAGGACTAAGACGACAGGGGCCTGGTCTTTGGGACTAGGACTAAGACGACAGGGGCCTGGTCTTTGGGCGACAGGGGCCTGGTCTCTGGGACTAGGACTAAGACGACAGGGGCCTGGTCTCTGGGACTAGGACTAAGACGACAGGGGCCTGGTCTTTGGGACTAGGACTAAGACCACAGGGGCCTGGTCTTTGGGCGACAGGGGCCTGGTCCTTGGGACTAGGACTAAGACGACAGAGGCCTGGTCTTTGGGACTAGGACTAAGACGACAGGGGCCTGGTCTTTGGGACTAGGACTAAGACGACAGGGGCCTGGTCTCTGGGACTAGGACTAAGACGACAGGGGCCTGGTCTCTGGGACTAGGACTAAGACGACAGGGGCCTGGTCTCTGGGACTAGGACTAAGACGACAGGGGCCTGGTCTCTGGGACTAGGACTAAGACGACAGGGGCCTGGTCTCTGGGACTAGGACTAAGACGACAGGGGCCTGGTCTTTGGGACTAGGACTAAGACGACAGGGGCCTGGTCTTTGGGCGACAGGGGCCTGGTCTCTGGGACTAGGACTAAGACGACAGGGGCCTGGTCTTTGGGACTAGGACTAAGACGACAGGGGCCTGGTCTTTGGGCGACAGGGGCCTGGTCTCTGGGACTAGGACTAAGACGACAGGGGCCTGGTCTCTGGGACTAGGACTAAGACGACAGGGGCCTGGTCTTTGGGACTAGGACTAAGACGACAGGGGCCTGGTCTTTGGGCGACAGGGGCCTGGTCCCTGGGACTAGGACTAAGACGACAGGGGCCTGGTCTTTGGGACTAGGACTAAGACGACAGGGGCCTGGTCTTTGGGACTAGGACTAAGACGACAGGGGCCTGGTCTTTGGGCGACAGGGGCCTGGTTTTTGGGACTAGGACTAAGACGACAGGGGCCTGGTCTTTGGGACTAGGACTAAGACGACAGGGGCCTGGTCTTTGGGACTAGGACTAAGACGACAGGGGCCTAGTCTTTGGGCGACAGGGGCCTGGTCCTTGGGACTAGGACTAAAACGACAGGGGCCTGGTCTTTGGGACTAGGACTAAGACGACAGGGGCCTGGTCTTTGGGCGACAGGGGCCTGGTCCTTGAAACTAGGACTAAGACGACAGGGGCCTGGTCTTTGGGACTAGGACTAAGACGACAGGGGCCTGGTCTTTGGGCGACAGGGGCCTGGTCTCTGGGACTAGGACTAAGACGACAGGGGCCTGGTCTTTGGGACTAGGACTAAGACGACAGGGGCCTGGTCTTTGGGCGACAGGGGCCTGGTCCTTGGGACTAGGACTAAGACGACAGGGGCCTGGTCTTTGGGACTAGGACTAAGACGACAGGGGCCTGGTCTTTGGGACTAGGACTAAGACGACAGGGGCCTGGTCTTTGGGCGACAGGGGCCTGGTCTTTGGGACTAGGACTAAGACGACAGGGGCCTGGTCTTTGGGACTAGGACTAAGACGACAGGGGCCTGGTCTTTGGGACTAGGACTAAGACGACAGGGGCCTGGTCTTTGGGCGACAGGGGCCTGGTCTTTGGGACTAGGACTAAGACGACAGGGGCCTGGTCTTTGGGACTAGGACTAAGACGACAGGGGCCTGGTCTTTGGGTGACAGGGGCCTGGTCTTTGGGACTAGGACTAAGACGACAGGGGCCTGGTCTCTGGGACTAGGACTAAGACGACAGGGGCCTGGTCTCTGGGACTAGGACTAAGACGACAGGGGCCTGGTCTTTGGGACTAGGACTAAGACGACAGGGGCCTGGTCTCTGGGACTAGGACTAAGACGACAGGGGCCTGGTCTTTGGGACTAGGACTAAGACGACAGGGGCCTGGGCTCTGGGACTAGGACTAAGACGACAGGGGCCTGGTCTCTGGGACTAGGACTAAGACGACAGGGGCCTGGTCTTTGGGACTAGGACTAAGACGACAGGGGCCTGGTCTTTGGGACTAGGACTAAGACGACAGGGGCCTGGTCTTTGGGACTAGGACTAAGACGACAGGGGCCTGGTCTTTGGGCGACAGGGGCCTGGTCTTTGGGACTAGGACTAAGACGACAGGGGCCTGGTCTTTGGGACTAGGACTAAGACGACAGGGGCCTGGTCTTTGGGTGACAGGGGCCTGGTCTTTGGGACTAGGACTAAGACGACAGGGGCCTGGTCTCTGGGACTAGGACTAAGACGACAGGGGCCTGGTCTCTGGGACTAGGACTAAGACGACAGGGGCCTGGTCTTTGGGACTAGGACTAAGACGACAGGGGCCTGGTCTCTGGGACTAGGACTAAGACGACAGGGGCCTGGTCTTTGGGACTAGGACTAAGACGACAGGGGCCTGGGCTCTGGGACTAGGACTAAGACGACAGGGGCCTGGTCTCTGGGACTAGGACTAAGACGACAGGGGCCTGGTCTTTGGGACTAGGACTAAGACGACAGGGGCCTGGTCTTTGGGACTAGGACTAAGACGACAGGGGCCTGGTCTTATCGATAAGCCATTTGTTTTATTTATTTCTGGGTGGATCATGTTGACTATTGGTCCTCCTAATTGTCAATCATTCTGGTGATGTTACGTAAGGACATACATACATACATACATATATATATATATATATATATATATATATATATATATATATATATATATATATATATATATATATATATATATATATATATATATATATATATATATATATATATATATAATAGATTGTATTTGTAATCTACTTTACATTTGATTCCAAATCTCAAAGTGCTACAGAATTACAACCATTGGCGTTGTTGGGCCTATTTTGGCGTTGTAATAAATAAATAAATAAAAAATGGCTTATCGATAAGCCATTTGTTTTATTTGATATATATATATATATGTATATATACTGTATGTGTCCTTACGTAACATCACCAGAATGATTGACAATTAGGAGGACCAATAGTCAACATGATCCACAACATCCTCTAGTATACCTTTAAGTCTTTTATATATATATATATATATATATATATATATATATATATATATATATATATATATATATATATATATATATATATATATATATGAAAGACTTAATATGTATATATATATATATATATATATATATGTATATATACTGTATAATAAAAACCCAGACACCATCTTTGTAGTCATTTTTCTCCTGCGTGGACTTCCGTCTTCGTTTACAATGAGTGAAGCTGCACGAAACCTTGTGTCTGCAATTGTAAATAATTTAGTTTTTAAGTTTTGCGTTTCTTGTAGAATCTATATAAACTAATATACATTAGCCTATTGTTAAAATAATGAAAAAAACCTCATTAAATATATTTGTTTTATTGTATTGTTACATTAATAGCTGTTGTATTATTATAGGATGGCTTGTTAAACATTTCATAGGATTTTCAGAGGGAGGAAAAACCAAGACATTTAATATAAAATGTAAAATGAATAGATACATAAAAAGAAAAAGAAAAAAAGGGCATTTAATTTCGTCCCGTGCATTTTTTTTTACCGTCCCCGGGACGAGGTGACTATGTTAATCTCAAGCCCTGGAAATTACATTTTATTGTTTGCATTATTTGTTTCAGTATTGCACTTTGAAGATGGTCCCTCAGCTCTTTGACAGCTTTGGCTCTTTTTCAGATAAGTCTTTCTTATTTACAGTAGATATAAACCTTTCTCATTTCTATTCAGACTTCCATATATATTTCATTTCCTTAACGGCTTGCCATAATATAAATATATTATATATAAGCCAAATTATCCCGATCCAGATATGACTTTAATTCAAGTAATAAAGTAATATTTCCAGGGCTTGAATTTACAACCATTTTAGTCACATATGTGCCCAAAATGTTATCTGTGCAACTTCCAAATATTTGGGAACAAACAATTTATGTATTGTGAGCGAAAGTGGTGGCATTAGCCTCTATGTTGTGAGGTAATAACATAGAGGCTAATGCCACCACTTTCATTGTGTTTCAGTGTATCTTGAAGGATCATGCAAGTCATTGTTTCTTGTTGATGCTGTACACAAAATGTCACCATGTTTGTTGTTGTACTGAACACACATTGAAAATAAACCCACTGAAACAATAATAATAACAATGAATAACTTCTAAGTCTTTGTTAGCCGTTTGTGAAGTTTTGTGCTCGTGCGCTACGTTCGCTCGCATCCTGTGCATCTCCTGGGGGCTAAGCCCCCCCTCCCCCCCTGTCCTTAAAAGCTAGTGACGCCCCTGCTATGCATCTCCTGGGGGCAAAGCCCCCCCTGTCCTTAAAAGCTAGTGACGCCCCTGCTGTGCATCTCCTGGGGGCAAAGCCCCCCCTGTCCTTAAAAGCTAGTGACGCCCCTGCTCACAAGTGTGTTACTTAGAAGGAACGTTGCAGAAAATAAAGGCCTTTTGGCAAACTGCTTGATGAGGAGCGTGGGTGTGTTTTAATTAGATGTGACTGACAGTAACCATGGCAACCTCCAGCAGGAAAGCCCCTTCTGTCAACAATCCATGTTGACTAAATATATACAGTAAGTGCATGTCCACACAGCTGCTGTGTGCCGTGAATAATTACTGTGTCTGATTATTATATATAATATACTGTATATGCATTTACAATATATATACTGGAGGATATTATATATGCATTTACAATATATACACTGTAGGATATTATATATGCATTTACAATATATATACTGGAGGATATTATATATGCATTTACAATATATATACTGTAGGATATTATATATGCATTTACAATATATATACTGTAGGATATTATATATGCATTTACAATATATATACTGCAGGATATTATATATGCATTTACAATATATATACTGTAGGATATTATATATGCATTTACAATATATATACTGTAGGATATTATATATGCATTTACAATATATATACTGTAGGATATTATATATGCATTTACAATATATATACTGGAGGATATTATATATGCATTTACAATATATATACTGTAGGATATTATACATGCATTTACAATATATACACTGTAGGATATTATATATGCATTTACAATATATACACTGTAGGATATTATATATGCATTTACAATATGTATACTGTAGGATATTATATATGCATTTACAATATATATACTGTAGGATATTATATATGCATTTACAATATATATACTGTAGGATATTATATATGCATTTACAATATATATACTGTAGGATATTATATATGCATTTACAATATATATACTGTAGGATATTATATATGCATTTACAATATATACACTGTAGGATATTATATATGCATTTACAATATATATACTGGAGGATATTATACATGCATTTACAATGTACTGTATATACTGTAGGATATTATATATGCATTTACAATATATATACTGGAGGATATTATATATGCATTTACAATATATATACTGGAGGATATTATATATGCATTTACAATATATATACTGTAGGATATTATACATGCATTTACAATGTACTGTATATACTGTAGGATATTATATATGCATTTACAATATATATACTGTAGGATATTATACATGCATTTACAATATATATACTGTAGGATATTATATATGCATTTACAATATATATACTGTAGGATATTATATATGCATTTACAATATATATACTGTAGGATATTATATATGCATTTACAA